>NW_004955414.1:26739157-26755486 GCF_000276665.1 Chinchilla lanigera | reverse complement strand
ACACTATTAAAATAAAATAAAAATTATTCATAAACCAATCATATTTTTTTATTTTATTTTAAAGAGAGTAGTAAATGAGAAATAAACAAATAAAAAGATAAAACAGTAGCAGCATACCAGTATTACGAACATAAACAAATCAAAGCAAGAACATTCAAAGTGACACAGGGTCTCAAGACAAAATAATACAAATCACCAGTGGTTGTGAAACCTTGCCTCTATTCTTCAAACAACACCTCTTATCATGAATACTATTATCTGTCCTTCCTGATATTTTCTGTCTGTATACAAGAAAGAAAGAAAGAAAGAAAGAAAGAAAGAAAGAAAGAAAGAAAGAAAGAGAGAGAGAAAGAGAGAAAGAGAGAAAGAAAAAGATTTCAATTTTACTTATAAACTTCAGACATACCATATTGGTCCACTTTTCTTCCTTATAACTTTCCATACTAATATACAATAAAACTACAATGCTTGTGTTTTCCTTGTTATTATAGTCATGTGATTTCTGATCCTATTCTTGGGGAGTATGTTTTAAGCTCTTTGAGATATGGTTATAAAGCAACAGAGAATCTAGAGCACCAGTGGCTTCATTAAGCAGGACTGTGAGAACAAAAACCGCTGTAATTATTACCCAGACCTCTGGTTTCCACTTCACGTATCCTGGCTCCAGCCAGACAAAACTAACCTAGTATGGGAACGTTATTGCCCAATAGTCCCTTTTGTTTTATCCAGTTAAGTTCTGGTGGACTCTGTGAAGGTTCTGTTATCTGTCTGAGGATGAAGGAAATAATGAGGTTGGATGCTTTTACGGTTCTTACATATAATCTTTTATGACAGTATAGTCAAATTAATATCAGTTATATTTCAAATTACTCCATGTAATTTCCTCCTTGAGCATTTAAATGTTTTTATTGACTTTTACTCTGCAATATTTTAATCATACATAATTAGATATGGTAAACAATAATATAAAGACTTATGAACTTACTACCAATTGAAGAAATAAAATAAAACCCTTTCTGTAATTGCATTTTTCGGCCTTCCACACACTTTTGCCTCAAGGATTACAATTATACTGAATTTGTGGTTTTCTTTCCCTTAGTTTTCTTTAAAACAGTCATCTTCACTCTGAACATTGAAATCTCTGGAAAGATGTTTTCTAAATGTCATGTACTTTGATTCCATTTGGATCTTTTCTTTTTGGAAGCCATGTAGTACAATAAGGAAAATTAAGAAGAAGAAAATAGTATAAGTACCATTTTATATATGAAATTAAGAAACAGGAGAAAATCACAAACTGCAAGTTAAATTTAATTAATTCTCAAAACAAGTAAAGCCTGTAGATCCCTGTGGGAATCCTAGGAGGAGAAATAGAAGAAGTCAAGAAGAACAAAGCCTCAGCTAGCACATCTCAGAAGTCATCAACAGTAAGGACAAAAACTCTCCAGAAGGAGAGAATAATGACCTGAATGGGGGTTTGCTGTGAGCAGGGTTAAGAAAAAAACAGAGAAAAGGTTCCAACAGTGCCAGCAAGATGACTTAGAAATGGATATTTTAGCAAGCACAAACAATCATATATTTGAAAATCAGAAGTGGCCAATAAATACACAAAGAGAAGAAGAAACCTTTCTTAGCTAGGTTAGATGGAGAGAGACAGAGCAGCAATGGCTACCCGGTCATTTGTGAAGGAAATGACCCACCACCTTAGTAGCAGAAGAAACCCTGAGTACAAAGCCTAGAGATTTTTCCTTATCCCTTTCCCCAACTCATCTCATAACCCTCCCCAACATTTGCACAAGGCAACTTTACGAAGGTGGGTGGTATGAAAATCCATCTAATACAACTGACTAACAAATGTTGAATAGCTCAGGATCCATTCAAACACTGTCATTCACTGGGAACTTTCCTGCACTCACCAAGAACTTTCCTGCACTCACCAAGAACTTTCCTGAACCCTCACTACACATACACTATATCAAATACATCATCATAAAAATGTAAGAGCCACTGCATATAGTGGCTGTGATGAAACAGACAAAAATGCCATAAATACAAAAATTCAAGTAAAAGTGAGATGAGGATGGGCAGAATTCAGAAACAAAATAGTAGACAATTTTTTTTTCAGAATAAGGGATACACTAGAATATGCATGAGAAAAATCATTGGCGATGATACAAAAAATAAAAATGAGAAAACTGAACATATGAAATGGAAATAAAAGCAGAGATAAGAAAGGGTTAGGGAAAAATAATAATTAAAGAAAATAGGTAGAAAATCCAACATACACATAAATGATATTGTCAAAGAATAAAATCAAAACTATGAAACAGAATGAATACCTAAAATATAATTCAAGAACACTTTTTTGAAGTAAAAGAAGACCTTACATATTGAAAGGATAAATCAGACTGTGAACAGCCTGAAATCAGATTGCAAAAAGGCAAAGCTGAGACAAGTCCTAATATAATCATTAGACTTTGAAGGTAAAGGATACTTTGAGCAACCAAGCAAAAATATCAAATCACTAATGAGAGAAAGAAAAACAGACTGACATCAGATTTCCACAGCATCACTTAACATAGTGAAGCACAGTTCTTGTAATATATTCAAAGATGGAAACCAGAGAGAAAAATTTTATACCCAGCTAAGCTACTCTTCAGTCCTCAAGGCTAATAATCAATGCAAATATGCAAGATGTCTTGGAATTTTGTTCTCATGAGCCCTTCTTGAGGGAAATAATAGATAATGAGTTCTTATAAAATGAGTGATTGTTAGGTAAAGGCTTACAAAAAGATTATCAGTGAACAGTAAATATTTAAATGCAGACCCCAAATAAAAGCAAGAGTAGAGGTAAAAATGAATGTATTCACAGAATGTATTCACACTGACAGTTCACAAATCAGTACAGAAGTATAAATCATGATGCAATGGGAAATAAGTTGATTTCTTCATCCTTAATAACTGAGAGTCAACAATTACCACCTAAAACTAGCAGGGGCAGTTCCCCAGCATAGCAATTGAGTATTAACCATTGGAAATGTTAGGTTAATACTAATAAATGAAGAAAGCTGTACAGTGAAGACTGGATATGTTCTTAATTTTCAGCTTTGCTGCAAAAATTTTAAATAATTCTATTGATTTTAAGCAATTATATCTACTTGGGCCATGGAGATGTTGAGATCTATTGAAATGATTCTCAAGAACATTACAATAATGTCTTGGTTCGTGAATGCTTCTGTGTGTGAACAATTTAGTTCACACACAGGAACATTCAGCAAAATTTGCTTCCATGACCAAACTTCATATCAGGTGATGAACACAATTGCAGTCATCTTCCCCAGAACCCCAGGACTAATTAAGGTCATGAACTGAGGAACAACTGTACATGAAATTTCAATGTGTAGGGACCTAGGCTACTCTCTGGAACACAGGTGCTCAATGCTATTACTGGACAGTTGCCCAAAAGTAGGCTTGGGTCAGCCCTAGCTGTATTAAGGAGTTACACCTCCTTTCATTACATGTTACAGCTAAGAACTCTACTTATTTTTTGCATTGCTGATTTCTGTGTAGAAAGTGAGTCTAAGAATGCAAAATATCACCTTTTCACCCTTAAGTTTCCTACTCCAGTGGGTTTGAGCCACCATGAGAAGCTAGAGCTACCTTATTACCTTATTATAGTTTATATGTGGATGTCCCCTCAAAACCTCATGCTCTCAGAGTCAGAGTTTGTGGATGATTATTGGATTATGGGGATACAACTTGGGATTGGAAGGTGTGGCCCAGTTAGAGATGTGTCACTGGAATATGATCTGGCAAGCCACATCTGCCTCCCTATCTTCTCCCTTCTCTCTTGGCTTCCCATCCACCATGATGTAAGCTACTTTCCTCCATACCAGGTCCTTCCACTTGCCACCAAACATGCAAGACTGAAACTTCTAAACTGTGAACCAAACTATTCTCCTCCTTTAAATTATGGGTGTCAAGCATTTTATCTCAGCAACAAGGAAAGTGACAAAGATATACTCCAAAAATTTTTCTTAATTCTTCTACTTCCTGCCATTACTTTTTAAAATGTTTTTGTCTCTCTTTGGAGACATGTAAACATTATTTTAACATGTTTTTCTGATCTTATTATTCTCATGACTTTATTTTTACCTTTACAGTTTTAATTTTAGCTCTTAACCCTTAAAACCAAGTTACATGTGCTTTTTTATCTTACAGCATTATCTATAAACTTAGTCTTTCATCTCACTTTTATATTTTTAACCTTTAATTCTTTGGTACGTAGCCTTTTATTTTCTCTTTTAAAGCTCCTTTGTTTCATTATTACTTCAAGTTCCTGACTTTTGCTTTTATCATAATTTATATCCTATATGAATGTGTATTCTTCCTTTATTGTTTTAATCTCCTGATAGCATTCTATACTTTCTTTCATGATTGAAATAATCTCATTCATTTTCCCCTTGTCTTCTATGACAATAATGGCAAGTTTCCATTTCTTTTTACAATAGTCATCCAGGATGTGTTACTCTAGATGTGGCAACAAAAGAAAATCTCTGCCCATATGGAGTAGTTGGGGCTTTTCTTCCTTGTATTCATCCTAAAAGCTATACCCTAATCTTTCCAAAGCCTATCCCTTCTAATTTATGGGTCTCTACCCCAACCCCTGAAAATCCAAAAGACCCACAGTTTGGCCCTCCCAAGAATTCTAATTTTCCTCATACAGCTGACACAAGTGTTTAAGGGAACTGAATTACCTCCTAACATCTCATAGCCTGTGAGACTGAATGAAAGACTGCTTGTTTATAGATCCATCCTCTCCAAGTCAATCAAACCCATTTCTTCCCAGGGGATTATTAAACTTTGCTCTAATTGCCTCAAGAGATGTATTTTCCCTCTCACTTTCTGACAAGTACAATGCTGATTACTCAGATACATTTTCATCCCTGCCGAATCCTAGTGTGTAGGTGTTTGATCACCACTTTTGTGCTTAAACAATAACCTCCAGAAAGAGTAAAAGCTCACTGGACTTTCTTGGGCTTATTTTAAGCTTCCACAGATGTAATTGCTCCATGGAAGAACAACTAGCAATGGACAGCAAGTCTAGAAATTAATTTCAGGAGGTATACATTTGATATTTAAAGTACAAGGCACTTAATTTTTACAGCTTTATGAAGCAAGAACAGTTATTCAGGCCTTACAGATCCCAGTCTGCTTTTTACTTAAGGCTGGCAATAATCTCTCATTTTCTATAGTTGATTAAAACAAAGTCCTCAAGCAATAACACACCTGAACAAAATTTCCTGTGTCAGAATTGCTTGAGAATGATCTCAACTTCCCGATTCCGGGCACTGTGTCTGTTGCAAATACCCTGAACAGGTTGTTCTTAGGGACAGAATAATTTGTCAATATATATTTGTTGAAATAATTAACATGATGCAAAAAAACCCTCCAATTTTAAGACCATTGCCTTTATTCCCTAGTATTTTTAGAAATTCCTTCTAGATATATTATGGTTTAGACCTAGAATGTCACCCAAAAAGATCATGTTGCAAAGGTGGGGCTTTTGGAAGGTGAATGGATCATGGGGCACTAGAGCTGACTTGCTGTTAGAAAGTGGGGTTTGCTTGGAAGAGGCAGGTCCCTAGGGGCCTGACCCGGAAGAGCATATCTCCCTTCCCAACTCCTTTCTTGTCTCTTGGCTTCCTGGCTGCCGTGATGTGAGCAACTTTCCTCCGCCATGCCCTTCCCCATGCCCTTCCTGCCTTGGAGCCAGCCCACTATGGAGTGAAACTTCTAAAAACGATGAGCCAAAATTAACCTCTCCTTCTTTGATTTATGGGTATTGGGTATTTTGTCCCAGTGATGAGAAAGTGAGTGAGACAAAATAGTATAACACTCACTCTTTTGTTTTCTAATCAAAAAGGAAACCAGAATTTCTCAAGCCTGAGTTCTGTAGTGGGAATATGTTTTAGGCATGGGTACTCAACAGTTATTGTACTATTTAAATATCTTTGAAGAATAAATAGCCTTAGCAAGCCTAAGGGACAAGTTAACTAATTCAGTCACATAGTCATATATTTTGCAAACAATTTAGTTTAGAAATGGCACCTGGAAACTACTGATATATTTCTCAAGGTTAAATGTTCCATGGTTGCTTACTGAGGTGTTTTATGAACAAGAAGTGTATTTGGTTCACCAGCTTTGAATTTTTTCCAAGCAAAAATTATTGAGGTTTGTGCTCCAATGGAGAGCTTTCAGGGCGCAGTTGCCCTTTTCTCTGTGTATTAGGTTGTATCCAAATGCTTCCTGAGGAGAATGTCGGCCCACTGGGGTTGCACACAACCTGTCTCTTTGCTTCCTATGTATGCTCATGTCCCTGCTAAGCCGCTCAGCTTTCCTAAGCCCCTCAGCCTTGCTAAGCCCCTCAGCTTTCCTAAAGGAACACAGTCCTGACCTGCATGCTGACCAGCAAGGCTGGTGTGCTCCATGCTGCAGCTCACAGCAAGCTGCATTGCATAGTGGGTGCTACACAGAACATGCCAAGTCATTGAAAGGCTCCTGTACGATGAAAAACTGGAAGAAAGATGTTTGCCCGTGAACTTCTGTCTTTCAATGGTTCTAGAAACAAGAGTCAAAGCCAGTAATCAGATGGGAAAAAAGCTCCTTAGGGAAAAAAGTTGCTACTGATTTCTGGGGTCCTAGAATAAGAATCTGCTCTTGACCATTTGAAACCCATTCTAGGATGGAGCACTTTGGCACATACTGAAAAGGTACTTTTTCCTGCTAGTCCTGTGAGATTAGCCTTCAGTTTCCATTCAGGAACAGGTGAATATATGCTGTAAGGATGTCTTGGAGGACACTGGGTATTGTGTCACACATCCACCAAAGAAAGATCCACTGGAAGGATTTCCCTCTGTAGGCTCTTGTACTTGTCTTGAGGAACTACTTTTGTTTGTTTATTTATATTTCTACATACTATGGATCATGTAACTAAGAGATACCCACCCTAGCCATACTTCAGAATCACTAATGTGCTTTTACCATGTATAGATGACAGCCTACATCAAATAAGTCATGTCTCGGGATGGGGCCTGCGAGCATTCTTCAGACTCTTCCTAGTGCCTCTAAGATAAAATCAGGGTTGAAAACAACTGATACATAGGAGTTCTACCTCTTGGCACTGACTTATGGGAAACCAAAAGCCAAAACACTGGTGCTGAGCCTAAAACACACAGGGTCTTATGGCTTTCTTTGATGTCCTCACCCTCTCTGCATACGATCCTAAACCTCAAGTCTCATTTTGCATTGGTCAGTGCATTTAAACATGACTTTACTTTGTGGCACTGTATTATATTTTTTACTTTTTTTTCTGTTTTGTGTTATTTTGAGTCAGGATCTTGCTGTGTGATCCTGGTTGGACTTGAACTCACCACTGTACCCTAAGCTGGGCTTGACTCAGACTTCTCCAGCTTTGACCTCTCTACTGTCTGTGCAGAGGTTTAAACTAAAAAAAAGATAGGGAAGAACGCTGCAACACTGTAAGGTTATCTCATGACACAGGAGTAAATAAGATTGAGAGAAACTTCAGAAATGAAAGCATTCTGCCTCTCAGTCTCACCCTCTTTTCTCCCCTGTTGCCCCATCTCTTTTCCTTTATGTATCTGTTTCATCCTGCCTGCCTCTGTCAACCAGCTTTCTTTTCTTCTCTGTAAATATGGAGAAATTGATAGGGTCTCAGATCAGCCTGTGAGTGGAAAGTGACTTCTGTCTCCAAGTGACAGTCTCAAATTCTCGGGAAAAAGAATGCGAGTGGCTGAGCTGGAGTCAGACAATCGTACCAGGTCTAGTGCACCAGATCTAGGGTAGAGAGTGAGCCTGGCCTCCAGACCAACCACCAGAACTGAGAGGGACAGTGCATAGTGGAGGGAGGCCACATCAAAAGATGGTTCCATCAGTAATACTTGTAATAAGCCACTTTGAGCCTTTCTGGAATAAGAGAAGTGTAAATAAATAAATGGAGAAGGGCGCCCAACATGAATTACAGTTGGATGTACCTGGGAATTTGGCCTTAGGATCATGATAGCATTAGGGAGACAATAAGAAACTTCACACAGAGGGCAAATAGGTTGGTATGTGCTGAGGAGGAATTTGGGCACCTCCTAATTCTCCTCGAATTCACTCGCAAAAGTCCCATCCGAAGCCATTTCTGATCTTTCCCTAGATAGTACTGTGTCAGAGGTGATTCTGGAAAACTTTAGTCACAGCCCCTTCATGGCTCGTGGACTCACTTGCCAGGCTGTTTAGAAAAACGTTGGGAGCAAAGTGCAATAATTCCATGTCGACTGATGCGACTGTCCACCAGGGTTCAGTTCACAAATTGGATGATGTTCAACATTGCTGCACAGATCTTGACGAATTTCAAAGTCGCTGCTGCAGAGTCAGAAAGGGACAGCGCCTCATTTGTCAGGCTCACACCAAGCAACTTAGAATGAAACTGATAGGATTCACAGCCGCAGATAATCATCAAGAAATAATATATGCTCTGCAGCAATGAGAAAAGGAGCTGCCATTTTCTGAGTATTCACCGTGTCCCAGGATCTGTGCTCATGAATTAGTTTCTTAGTCTTCACACAACACTATAGAATATGTTTTTATTAATCTCTTATTGAAGCATAATATGTTTTTCTGATGTACATAGTACAATACAAATACTGAACTCCACAAATGTTCACAAACTTAATGCACACATGCAACAAGCACCAAGATCAAGAAATGAAGCATGAGCATGCTGAGGTCTCCCTATGTGGTGCATTCTGATTATTTTGCCCTCCCAAGAGCAGCCATTGTCTTGATATCCAACGGCAAGATTAGTTTTGTCTGTCTCTGTACCCGACACAAATGGAATAAGAAATAGTTACTCTTTGGGGTCTGGCTTTTTTCACCCACATTATGTTTTCTGAGATTCATTCATATAGTTGCATGGATGCAGGCAACTTGTTCTCATTACTGTGTAGCATTCCACTACGTTAACATGCCAAACTTTATTCATTTAGTCTATTACTTTTGGATAATATCCTTTTTTCTTTCTTTTACCATTAGAAATAGCTCTGTTATGACAGTCCTAGTGCATATTGTTGGGTGACTACATGACTGCATTTTTATTGGATGTATAATTAGAAGTGAGACGGCTGAGTAATAAGGTATACATATGTTCAGCTTTATTTGACACTGATAAACAGTTTACCAAAATAATTTTACTGATTTATCCTTCTGCCAACAGTGTAGGAGAGTTCATTTTGTTCCATGTTCTCAGTCTTCATTTGGAACTTGATGTCTTTTCTCATTTTTAGCCATTCCACTGGGTGTGTACTGGTACACTGTGGCTCCAATTTGCCTTTCCTTGATGCTTAGTGATTTCAGTGCCTTTTCTGAGACTGCTTTTATTTTATTTATTTATTTGGTCACTTGGATTTTTTTTTTTGAGGCAGTGTCTCACTATGCAGTTCAGGCTGGCCCTGAACTCACTTTATAGCCCAAGCTGGCCTCAGACTCACAGCAACCCTCCTGCCTCAGCCTCCTGAGTGCTGGGATTACAGGTGTGAACCACCATACCTGGCCTTTGGATGTTTTCCAATCAAATCTCTTGCTTATTTTTTCTACTGGGTTGTCTTTTGCCATTGGTCTATAAGAAGTCTTTATATATTCTGTATCCAAGTACTTTACTGGATATAAGTATCTAAAATGCTTTTCCCATTCTGTGTATTACATTTATACCATCTTACTGGTGTCACAATGAAACAAAATTCTTAAATATAGTTTACCAATGTACGCTTCCTTTTCTGTCTAGCAATTTTTGTCTCCTTTCAAGTAAATCTTTGCCTACTCAAGATTATGAAGGTGTTATCCTATATTTTCTTCTATAACTTCTGTCTCCTTTATGTGTACATGTGTGCTGTTGGAAACTGAACCTAAGAAATGCTGAGCCACGTCTCTGATCCTTTTTATTATTTTTTTTATTTTATTTTGAGGCATGGTCTCTCTAAATTGCACAGGTTGGCCTTCAACTTGCAATCCTTCTGCCTCAGCCTCCCAAGTATCTAGGATTATAAGCATGCACCACACCTCTGGCTTCTCCTCCCTCTTGTAAGGATACTTGTGATGCAATTGAAGGCCTGCTCAGATAATCTAGGATCAGTTCTACCTCACAAGAGCTCATCTCAGTCATATCTGTGAAGACTATTTTTCCAAATAAGGTAGCAAGCACAGTTTCTGGAAATTAGGATCTGTTATCTTTAAGGTCAGACTGGAGGTACATTATTTAGCCTACCACAGTTTGTGATTTTTTTTTCTAAGTACATAATCATGACATCTTTGAATAATGATAGCTTTAATTTCTCTAATAGAGCTTGTGTTTTACTACCCTCTTTTTATATATAGATGCTGTTTGACCTATGATGGGGTTGCATCCTAATAAATCCATAAGCTGGGTGTGGTGGTACATGCCTGTAATCTCAGCACTTGGGAGGCTGAGACAGGAGGATTGCTGTGAGTTTGAGGCCAACCTGGGCTACAAAGTGAGTTCAAGGCCAGGTTGAACTGCAAAATGGAACCCTGCCTCAAAAAAGACCAAAAAAAAAAAAAAAAAAAAAGAAAGAAAGCCATCATAAATTTAAAATCATCTAAGTTGAATGAGTTTTATACACCAACCTACCAAGCACCTGGCTTAGCAACACAGCACACTAAAGCATGGGTTGTTCATACTGAAGTTCATATGACTGATGGGGAACTTTGATTTGCTGCTGCTGCTGCTCAGCATCTCAGGACAGCATTGGTCATAGAGTGCATCACTCATCCAGAAAAACTTCAAAATTCTTCAAAATTCAAAATTCAGTGTGGTTTCTACTGCAGGCATATCACTTTCCCATTACCATAAGACCAAAAGAATCCTAAGTCAAGCCATTAAAAGTCAGGGACCATCAGCAGAGAAGCAGAATCACTTCATAAACTCACACAGACAATGGCATCAGAAGCAAGAGTAGAGTCCAGGGTTTCCACCTGTGAGTCTAATATTTGATCCTTCTTCTCTATCTCATGGCCCTGACTCTCCAGTTCCCTGCTGGGCAATGGTCCTGAAAGAGCCTGAGCCCCATGGATTCCCAGACAGGGTAGTGTCAGTCCTAAGCCTTAGTTAGGGTTACAAGAGCAGGCCTCGTGATAGTCCAGACATACCAGGCTTCTTCTTCAAAAGAACCTTGCACTTGGTGCTTACTGCTTCGTGGCTGTCACCTTGGAATGGTATTGTCTGCGAACATGTGTTTTGTGAGGTCAGATGGGAAGGACACTGTGCTACTCACAGGGGCTTAAGGCTCACTCATGGTCCAGCCTCCTGCTACCTCAAAGGAACCTTGATGCCCCACCCCCAAGACTGTTGCCCAGGACTGTCAAGGGCCTCCTCTCCAGGCAGGGCACAGAGGGAGTCAGGGTGCAGAGTCCTGGGGTAGCACTCAGCAGCACTGTGTGCATGTGGAGGAAGGCTGGCCAGAGGCCCTGTGTCTAGGGATCGAGCCTCTCATCTATCCAGTCCAAGTACCAAGCATTTTGGGGGAGGAAGGGGGTAGTTTCCAGTACTGGGAACCGAACTCACAACCTTGCGCTTGCCAGACAGGCACTGTGCCACTGAGCTAAATCCCCAGCCCCACCAAGCATGTTTTAATACTGATGCTCAACGATTTGCAAAGTAACTCACCTCTCGTGGGTTGAGTGGTACCCATGGAAAGGGAGACTCCTGGCCTGATTTCTCCAGTCCATACTCTCAGGAGCTCCAAGATACCTGGGGCCTCAGGCTGGCAAGATCAGGAACCTGACATCTTGGAACAGTATTCCCAGGCACCTGGGAGGATGCATACATTCACCCGCAAGTGTCCCCTTCTGGGGCTCACCTCTAGCCAGCTCCAGGTCTGGGTGATCCTTTTTCCCCTTTTCCCTTTCCAAGGCTGGCTTGGGTTGTCTCTTCTGGGCAGCTTAAGACTCCTTCTGCAGAGGAGCTGCTAAATATGAGTGGTGTAATTTTAGTGATTCCACATGCAAGTCAAATGCTCATCCATTTGCATTTATATTTGCATTGCACTATATAAAAGAGGAACTGTAAAATCCATGGTAATAACTGAAAACTTTAATTTTTCTTAGGATGACATTAAATAACAAATGAAAAACACCGTGTCAGTCAGGAAGAGAGGAAAAAGCTTTATCTATAATGCACTTTTTTCCTGCTTTTTAACCTTGAGGCCTCACATTCTCATTTTGCACTGAGCCTCGCAAATTATGTAGCAGCTCCAGTTACAACTTGCTCCTTGCCTAAGCCAACAAAATACTGTGCAAGCCTGCAACTGACCCCAAAACCAATGTCTGGAACCCAGCCTTACAATAATGTGACTTTCTGTGAGTGCCCCGTGGTGACTCACAGCTCAAGACTGTATATTTCTCACTTGTCTGAATGCAAAGTAAAAGTGGCTATTTTTATAGAACAAAGACCAGGGGAAAATACGGAATTCAGCCCATCTATATGCACTGCTGCACCTGAGACACTCAGCACACATAATAAATCTGTCTTTGGAAACTTGCTCCTTTGCAGTTTTGACACAGATAAATGACAAGTATTAAATCTTAAGGGAAAAGAACCAGCTGCTGTAGTTGTTGAATTACTGAAAAGGAAGCCTCTAGACCTGCTGATGTGAAATATCAGCCAGAAGCCTCCCGGAAAGGGCACGGGTGAACGGGGAGAATGTCAGGGGTGACTTCCATGTGTGTCTGTGTGAACTGATCCAGGGTCCTGTCTAATCTCACACAAACTGAGTTTTGGAAGCCATAACTGTCATCTTGAACTTCGACCGGGTAGGGGACATCTTTTTCGGTCAGACCACACTAACGCAGTGTTCCTGAACTTGGGCTGTTACTTTATGGAATTTGCCTGATCTAGAATAAGGTGTCCACGGGAAGAGCAAGGACTGGCAATGGACATATTCATGGTTCAGCATCGCAGAGTTGGCTGAGAGTCAAGACAATAGGGATAATTCTAGAGGGTTAGAACTAAGAGTAGCTAACAGAGGATGTGGGTGGAGTCCATCGAGGGGAGGACAGGACATCTATTTTTGCTTCCTTAGTGCCTCCTATATCACCAGGCTTAGAGTGGAGACTCAGGGCATTTTTTAGAAAATTAAATTCGTCGGACTCTTTGACTTTTAGGTGTGAAACTGTGCCCCTGACAACGTCCATGATATTCTCAAAAGTTCACACAACCAACTAATGGCAAACCTGACACCACTGCAAAGACCTTTTGCCTTTAAAACACCTTTGGCCTCAGTACTGTTTCTACGCTAGCACACTTGGGGAGAAAATTGGTGTCATTCTTTTTGAAGGTTATACATGCTTCATGTGGAGAGAAAAGGATCTCAACACCGAGCTGCTTCCCAAAATGTTAGCAAAAGTGAGGGAAGAAGGTGAAGGTGTAGGCGCTGGGCTGGGCCAGCACAGGGAAGGTTGACAGGGGCTCTGACAAGGCAGCCCCGGCTCTCAACTAGGGGGACCCACAGCGGGTCCCAGCTGACAACCCCAGCTGAGAGCTCTTGGCAGGAGCACCAGCATTTCGAGGGCTTCCACTGGAGCAGACACTCTTCTCAGAACTAGGAGTGGACTGGCCCATTTGGTCTTCACAAGCCCAGAAGTTACTATTATCAATTTCCCTTGAATGAAACTGAGAAAAGTTGGCCCTCAAGAAGCCAAGTCAGGTCCCTAACCTAAGTTTAAACTTTGTTTTAACCTTTTTTTCTGCTACCCATCTGACTCAGGGAAAAGGCCTCCTTAGAAACAGGTGAAGTCCCTCAGAGGTAACCGAGGCAACTTGCACTTCCTGCCTCCATGACAGCAAAAGTCCAGCACCAGCTATAGGGAAGGTCACTCCTGGGAGGGTCTCCACCCTCAGCGCTGTCCCGAGCTCCTCCCTTCCCAGAAGCCACTGCTGAACTCTGCTGACCCAGAGCTGGAAACCCTCTCATTCTGTTAAACCTCCAATGCAGAAGAGACAGCATGGCGCACTCATAGAGCCCATAGCGCCTGGACTTGGTTTTCCCACTCACCGGCTGTGAATTTGGACAGGTCATTCACCATCCCCAGTTCTCAATCTCTTTAATCCCTAAACTGGATTCCAGCCATGCTTCACGGGGTGCCAGTGAGGAATTACCCTGCATGGAAGCATGTTGTGAACTCTGTGCTGCTAGCCCATACCCCATCCGTTCCACCGTACGCATAACAACAACCAACCATGAGACAGCTTGAGATCCCAGACCTTGGAGACAAAGAGATATACGGGTGAGGTATGAAACTTTTCTCCATTTCAGTTTCCGTATCTATAAAATGGGCATGATAGTAGTACCTGACACAGGAATGGCAGGTGGTGTGTACAAGACAATGTATGAAAATTAACAGTAAAAATTCCGTATGCCTCTGAATGAGTTAATGCATAACACAATTAGTGGTAACAGGCCTGGCACATGTGTGTCAGTGTTATTATTAATTCTTTTCAAATCAAGGGGGTAAAAAGGACAATGCCTTATAAAGTGCTTGGCTTTGTTCTAGCAAATGGCTTGAACTTGGTAAATATGAGCTACTCAGGTAGTGGTATGAGTTTTTTCAGAGTGGTATTAGACAGCCTGATGTCATCAGAGTGGAGCAGCTCTCGCTTAGGTGGTGGCAGAACTCTGCCCCTCCTACCTGGCCTGGCCCAGGCATTGAGGCTGGACTTTATTCTTAATTCTCCGCTCTTTCAAATGTGGCAAGGGCTGTTTTCAGGGTTCTGGAATCTGCAAACTGTGATGTATCCCAGGGCCTGTGTTCAGAAGCATCTGTGACTAAAAAAAAAAAAAAAAAAAAATTCTGCTTGGTTTACTGCTCTTGTCAACTTGACATTCTTTATAATATTGGATCAAGGGGTCCCACATTTCCATTTTGCCCTGAGCCCTGTAAATTATGTAGCTGGTTCTGTTATCTGGTTCCCTAAGCCTCTCTCAGACTTATGCTTAGAAGCTACCTGGCTTCTGCTACCTTCTCCAAGCCAGATCCTACTCCCTGCTTCCTGAGCATCACTTCTGTTATGGTTTGTGTCTGGATATCCCCCTAAAGCCTCATGCAGTCATGGGGGTGGGCTTCTCGAGTTTTCGATTGATTCATGGTCCAATGCTGGGATTATGGGTATGAGTGCTACACCCATAGCCTGCATGTAATATAAGGGAAAGAAAGAGGCTTCTCTCTTGTTCCTCCTTTTTGCTCTTGTTGCTTTAGCTATCTTCTGATGCCATGAACTGTTGCCCTCTGCCATGTGCCACTCTGCCTTGGAGCCAGCCAAGTATGAACTGACACCTCCACAAACTGTGAGCCAAAAATCATTTCCATCTTTAATTTGGGCATCAGGTACTTTGTCTCACGAGAGAAAAGTAACCAAGACAGAAATTGGTACCAGGAGTGTACCCATTGTTGTGATGTTCCCTGGTGGTGCGACTTAAGACCGTTTGGAATTAATTTGGAAAAGTTTTCAGAGACTGGCTAAAGAGGCAACCCCTGTATACTATGAACTCTATTGGAGACTCTAGCTGGAACCTGGAAAATCAGAGTACTGATGGAAATGCTGCCAGTTAAGATGAAACTCAGGAGTCTTCAATTGAGAATTGCATTGGCTGCTGAATCGCACGTAGGATATTGTGATTTGGCAGGAAGTTGGTCTGCATTTTGCTTGTGTTTAGAGATAATTGTCTGCATAGCAGGAAAATTTCATTGCAGTCCATTGTTGGGATGGCGGCATGGTTATTGTTGAGAGCTTTGGCCAGATCTATGTTTGAAATTAAGAATGAAAAGCCAAGAAGGTGATATGAAACATTTGGCCAGAGGGGAGGCTCTAGTGGAGCTGTGGATTGCAAGAATGAAATAGAGAACATTACTGAGAAAGAACAGGGCAATAGAAAAATAAACTGAAGCCTTCCACCTGAAGATAAGAGTGTATTTGAATTGCAGGAGATCCCTGTTCTTTAGTCTTGCCATGCCTTGTTAAAACTTAATGGGGAGGCCCTCAGAGCCAGCCGAGCAGGCTCCCCCAGTCCCCTGTGCCTTGCACCCAGGCAGCAAGTTCTCCGGGAGCGGCAGGGCTTCTGGGTCCGAGTTTGTGCTGGACGCATACCACCACGACTCCAAGCTGAAACGCGCGCACAGAGCCAGGTACTTCCCATCTAATCCCTGAGGGCAGAAAGGGTGAACAAGGACCCCGCAGACATTACAGACTGAGTC
>NW_004955414.1:26621341-26732002 GCF_000276665.1 Chinchilla lanigera | reverse complement strand
TCTGTTAGTATTTTCCTCCTTTTATTTCTAAAATTTTAAAAAGAAAAAGTTAATGGGAAGCAAAGACTGTGATTACAATAGTTCTTTCAATATGATTTTAAATGTCATTTTTATGTATATGTTTGTAATCAGGTTAATTAGTCAAAGCATTGTGTTTTAACCTTGAATTTTAGTCACCCTTTGAATATTTTGCTTTTGGTGCAGAAATGAGTGCAGTAAGATTATAGGTATGTAATTGTTATATTAATGTAAATCTGAATAGACCAAGACATGTTAACTTTTCATAAATCTACCACTGGAGACTACAGTTTAAGGAAATGTGTATGATTATCAAGTTGACCAAGTGCAGATTGTGGTGGATTGACAACTAATGATTGGCTTGTGGCATCCAGTTGAACTAAACCAGCATGGTCCTGGGTGTGGGAAGCCCACCTGAGGATTGTTACCAACAAAATAAGAGGAAGAACTGGAGAAGAAGAAAAAAGCTGGAGGGAGCTGGTGGTTTCCCTGGAGAAGCTTGTCGTTCTTGCTTTCCTGATGAACTCAGCTATTCTCATCATCAGAGGAGCTTGGGACCTTGCTGTCACTGAGAATGGCTGCTGGTTCACTTTGGAATAGCTCTGGTCCTGATGCTGCCCTGTTCAGTCTCCTGGAGAAGCTTGTATAGACTCAGCTATTCTCATTATTGGAGGAGCCCGGGACCTTGTAGTCACTGAAGATGGCTGTAGTACCTTTTGGGGGAGCTCTGGTCCTTACTTTGAGCATCACTTCCTGACTCCAGTGCAGATCCCTCAGCCTGCTAGCACAGATCCTTCATCCTGCTGGCACAGACTTTCTAGCTTCCACCACTAACCTTTGGGCCTTCCCAGCTCAGATCCATGAAGTAGGCCTGCATGAGACATTGTCGTGGGCCCTTGGCCTCCGGTTGGACTCATGGGGGGCACTGTGATGGGCTTTAGGTCTTCAGCTGGACTCGCGCAGGACATTGCCGTGAGACCCAGGCCCTCAGCTGGGTTCTTTGGTCTTTAGTGTGCGGGCAGATTTCCTGCACTCTTTTGTACTAAACTCTTTGGGTGACTATTATAAAATAATTTTATAAATTATGTGTCCTGTGTTGTTCCCCTTGTGAACCTTAACTACACCAACTTCTGACCCACACAGATACAATTCTGACTGCAGCCCTAGTAAACTTGTGAGCTGAGATATAATTCAGGTATCAGACCATAGGGCTTTGTTCTCCTGGAATCCAGGGTTTCTAGAGCCAGGCCTGAGTTTTCACACCTTTTCTTTTCTTGTGGTTATCACCTACTTTGCTTTTAAATATGTTAAAATGTTGTGTACTATTTTTACTTGCCCTGCTTCATTAAATTCTTCCAGTGGCTAAGAAGGTATTATTTTCTGTTTTATACAGGAGGAAGTTCAAACAATTTAATAAAATCAAGTAACAGATCAGAAGTCAAACCAGTATATAAACACAAATGTGCTTGGGTCCACAGCCTCTGGACTACTCTGACTCATTGAACTCCATGGTTCTATTCTACATCTGATCCCATTTCCTTCCTACCAGTCCAGCTGCATGAAGCCATCGCATGCTCTGCATCTAAGCTTGACTGTCCTCTCAATGTCATTTCTCTGGTATCCCCCACCGAGTGTTCACAGGAGATAGTTTACCACCATAAATACATACAAGATCTATAGAGTAGGTTCTTGTGGCTATGTAACAAATAAGACACAACAGCAACAAGATGTGTTGCTGCATATAACACCAGATATCCACAACTTAAAGGAGGACTGGTCACTTCTCTGGCTCACTTTTTAAGGAGATTTAGTCCATGGTTGGCTGACTCCAATGCAGAGACATCATGATGGAGTATTGTGATGGAGCAGAGCTATTTAGACCATGGCAACTAGGAAACAGAATAGGGAAACAGTGCTAGAGAGTAAGGAGCTGAGACCAGACATAGGCTCAAAGGCCATGCCTCCATGACTCACCGCCACATACCTAGAAG
This sequence comes from Chinchilla lanigera, assembly GCF_000276665.1. Lineage (NCBI taxonomy): Eukaryota > Metazoa > Chordata > Mammalia > Rodentia > Chinchillidae > Chinchilla > Chinchilla lanigera. Next base: position 26,729,993 of record NW_004955414.1, on the reverse strand, counting down.
TGGGCTTTATTAATCCCCTGGATGGATCCCAAATCAAATCAAGTTGACACTCCACCCTAACTAACACAAAAGAGAAACATATTCTCTCAGTTTAGGGTTCCTAAAATCCAAAATTGATATCACTGCTCTACAATTAAGATGTGGGCAGGGGCTTACTGTTCCCTGGAAGCTCTAGAGAAAAGTCCCTCTCTTATTCTGGTGACCACTGGCACTCTTTGCCTTGTGCCTCATCAAGGTCAGTGCCTCTGAGTCTCTCTGCTGACCTTCCCATCGCCTTCTCTGTGTGTATCAAATCTCTCTCTATCTCCCTCTACCTTTCAAGGACACGCGTTTGCACCTATGGCCTAGCTAGATAATCCAGAATAAACTTTTCATCTCAATATCCTTAATCACATTTACAAAGACACTTTTTTACCATTGAAGGTAACACTTGCACATTCCAAGAATCCGAATATGGATGTGTTTAGGAGCACCACTCTTCAGCCTACTAAAGTCTGCAGATATGTTAATTGTTGAGGAGTTAAGCAGAAAAGGAAAGATTTCCTCAAGTCTGTCTGAAGCATTCCTGATCAGCCTCCAAGCAGTGTAACCCCGCAAAGACAACCAGTTCCATTGTGCTTAGGCAGATAATCAGAGTGAGGAGAGGTATGAGTTAAAGGATGCAAGAGTAAGTCTCACAGGGCTACAGAGGAGGGCAGAACAGAAAGTTAGCTGCCCTGCAGGGAGTCTCTGCACACCCTTCTCACGTGCCTTTTCCAGCTTTGCAGATGAAAAGTGTATGAAAACCACTGAATCTGTGTGAAAACCATTGAGTCTGTTAAAAAATCTTGCTCTGGGATCATAGGGTTTTCACACAGTGGTTAATGAGCCTTCCTCTTTCTATTCCCCTTTGCTGCATTACTCCTTTTTTGCCTCTTAGTACTCAGCTGGAAAATTCCTGGTTCTGCTTTCCGCTCTTCATGCCCACCTTCTTTCTCAATCCTTCCTTGTTGGGAAAATCACTTCCAGCCTGGGAATCCCTGGGGGACCACATTCAATCACCCACAAAGGCTAGAAAGTAAAATAACTCTTTCCTGAAAGAGAAGAGGGAGAATGACTAGAAAACACATGCCCTGGATAAGGCCAGGACCCTGGGGAAGTGCCTCAACTCAGGCCTACATCTATGCAGGATGGCTCCCTCAGTGGGTGCATCTGGGTACTGCAGTCATTGGCAAGGGCTTTGAAGTTCAGGGTCTTTGGCAACCCAAAAAAGAAGAGCTGAGAAAAGAGGCAAACTGGAATGAACTATGTCATTGGATGTCTGGACATACATCCAGCAAGGGGGGCAGTGGGATTCTGTGGAAGGTGAGAGGCAAAGATTTAATTACCAGTCTCTCAGTGGGGTTCTGTGGCATAACGGGTAGTACACTGGACTTCTACCAGTACCTCAGTATCAGATACCAGCACAGCCTTAATCCAGGAGTGGTTGGGCAAGTTTCCATCTAACATCTCTTGCTCTAGATCTTCCCAACTACTCCACATTCCCTTCTGGGCAGGGTATCCTGGTCTTCTGTATCTGGACACAAAAATGGGCATAATTATTCATATTCTTTCTTCAAAGAGAGATTTTTAAAAGATCGGTTATTTCTGGGTCTGACCTATGCATTGTAGGAGCTGGTAAGATGGTCCTGGCAAGGCTGTCTCTACGTATGATATCTGGGCTCAAAGTCCGTGGACAAGCATCAGGCGAGCAGGACCATGAGAAGGCTGGAATCTTACAGTCACAGGGTGGGACCCCACAGGAACAGCATGCAATCCATGCATCCACATTGTCTCAGACCTTGGTGAAGAGGAAATCCTGGCCAACCCAACCTTTATCCCTGAGCTGAACTCACACACACGGCTGAGCTATGGCTTCCCAACAAGCTTGAAGATTAGCAACCACATACCAAGCTGGCAACTGCTTCCTTTTTGCCCTCCAAAGCCTCAGGAGCATCTCTGTGACCCACGCTAACTGGAAATACCAGGAAGGGACTCGTGCATCAAGAAGCCAAGTTAGCAGTTTACAAAGCTGCCACAGTGTCTTGGGTCAGACTCCCGGGGAGATCTGTGAAGGGGTTGTAAGTGAAGGACACTTTTGGGGGTGTTTTCTTGGGAGCAAGGAAGCAGGATGCGGAGAGGGAGATGCTTGACCAGAGCTATCACAGTAGCAACAGGCACTGCATAGAGCTCTGGAGTCAAGATGGAGTCCATCTTCAGGGCTGCACAGAGTCAAGGCTGCTATGGGAGAACACATGACCTTGGGAGGCATCAAGGTAGCTGTGAGCTGTCAGCAGCCAGCACTCCTGGTAGCTAGAAGAATAGTTCCTGGGTCCCAAAGGGAGATCTGCACGGGCAGTGCAGCATCCAGTGTGAGCTGCTCTGCCACATACCCTCAACCGTGATGAGCAGAAAAGACATCATCCACCACAAGGATGGATCCATGTGTGGCACAGTTGGACAGTTCTCTGCATCCTTGAGGACCACTGTCCAGTGGCTGCTCTCCATCCTCTGCTTCCACATCTCCAGCAAGAATGGCTGGAGTAAGAATTCTCATGGCGGGGCTGGGGACTTAGCTCAGCGGCAAAAGCGCCTGCCTGGCAAGCCCAAGGTCTTGAGTTCGGTTCCCGGTACCGGAGAAAAACCAAAAAAAAAAAAACAGAATTCTCATGGCTTCACCGGGAGTTTCCTGTTTAACTGGGAGTTGCCTGCTACCTGTGTTCCGTAGATCTCCCTTCATCTCAGCACCCTCAGAGAAATGGGGTTCAGAGGATGTGAAATTCTCAGAAGTAGTATGAATCTCCTGAATTTCCTCACCTGAGCTTGGAAAGCCAGGGCTCTACCCTCTCCTCAAGAAAAGCTGCCCAAGAACCTCTGTCCCTTTGCTGGGAGTGGACTCCAGCTCCATCCTCTGTTTCCTTCACCTGGTGACAGTGAAAGATCTATGAGTAGCAGAAAATCCAGGAAGCGGCTGACATCTTGTCATTTCTCAGAGCCATCGTACCACCCCCTTACACACAGCTATTCTTAAACATCCTCAAAGTAAAATTATCCTTCAAATTTGAGAATCACAAAAAAAGTGTAGACACACACAGAACATAGTTACACCCTTCCAACGTCTTCCTCCATGAATGGCACTGAGGTCTCCATCCCATTGCCCAAGCAAAAATCTCAGGAATCTCTAGACACCTTCCTGGCCTGCAGCCCCCCCATACCACTAAACACTGTCCATTGTACTCCCCCTTCTCTCCTCCTTCACTGTGACACACACACATATGCACACACACATGCACACACACACACATACACACACACACAGCAGCAGCAGCAGCAACAGCAGCAGCATCTCTCCTTGGACCCCTGCAATGGACTCCAAATTTGTCTTCTCACATCCTCCCTGCCCCCATCCAATCTGTTCACCAATCCACAAACAGAATGGTTTTTTTAAAAGTACAGTTCCTATCATGTATTACATTGGGCTTATGTTCTTTCGGGGTCTTCCTACCCATGTGTCCAGAATGAAGAGCAAATCTGTCAGTGGTCTCCCTGCCTTCACGAGGCCCTCCGCAGCTCAGGCCCCATCCCGTCAGGCTGTACCTCTGCATGTTCCTTCTGGGCTGGCTCTCTCTCTCTTTCTTTCTCCCTTTCTGCCTTCTCTGTATCTCCCTGCTGGTGTTTCCCATCTTTGCCCAGTGTGGCCTATGTTTCTCTAGTGGCCTAGTGTTTACTGAAGCAGCCTCTGCCGTCTGTCTGACAGGTTTGACTCCTCAGCAGCAGCACTGTCTCTTCATCTGTGTGCTCTTAGACAGTGTACAAAAGCTCCCTGAGCCTCAGGGGCAGGCAATAAGAGTGCCCGTGGCCATAGGAGTAAATGAGACAATGCACACTGAGCACTCAGAGACAATGGTTATGGTCATAGCTCATCCGGGTCTCAGCCCAAGCCCCCTTTCTCAGGGGCCCTCCCCAGCCAGGCCAGTTTCCCCCTAGGTGTCACAGCTTCCTGACCCTTCCTGTCGTACCTCAAGGTAGTGTGAATTTATCTTCTCTCTGCTCTAGGTCATCAACCCAATAAGGGCAGAAGTACTGCCCTTTGCTCACCACTGTATTCCCAAAGCCTAACTGGGTTTCTCAAAATAAACATTCCCTTTTCTGGTGCCATTGGGAGGGTGTGGATACAGGCTACGGCACTCACTTTCTGTTGCCATGTATGGAGATGGAAACTTGCAAGGCCAGAGAAGAGAACCGAGATATGTCCTGGGGAGACCTCCTAGTGGCTGGCAAATGCTATGAGAACGATCTGCCCTGTCCCAGTGCATCCTGAGAGACGTGCTAGCACAGTCCCAGAATGGCCCCGGAACAGTGCTCTGCATTTTGTGCCTCCCCACCAGATGCAAGTGGGGCCCTAGCATCACGCTAGGGCCCCACAGGGCCAGGCCTCACTCTCCTCCCAGCTGCAGCATTGCTTCACTTTGATAGCTCCGTACAGAGCACAACCACCTAGCGTACACACTCCGCCATGTGAACCAGAGAAGCACTGCCGCAGTGTCTTGGAAAAGTCCTGTGTTCTGAGTTAGGAGGGCTGAATTCAAGTCCTGGCACTGCCATTACTTTTTCATGTGACCTGACACCATCATAAGGACTCCACAATTCATGTTAGTCAGTTGTAACATGAAGTGGAAAGCACAATGGCCTGGTCCCAGCAAGCTGAATACTAACCTACCCACTACCACACTCTCATCAGATCTGGGAAACATAGGATCCTACTCAACATTTATCCCTGATTAGGTGAAGAGTGCACACCTCTCCCATGGCCAGGCTGTGCCATGCTAGGCAGAGCTACCCAGCAGCTCACTGGGGAAGATCAGCTGCAAGTACTGGAAGAGGAAGAATTTTCAGAGAGGAGAATGGAGCAGAGAGAGGCACTTGGCCCCTGACAGAGACAGAGTAGTCACCTGAGACTCAGTCTCTGAAGTCCAGATGTACCTCCTACACCTGGGTGCCCCTCATGTGCACAAGGCTGTTTCAGGCTGTTTCTATTTCTATAACCAAATGGTTGCTGACTGAGCTGTCTTATCATAGTGAATGTCAATTAAACAAAACCACAGCAAATAAAGAGGGTCTGCCTCAGGGACAGCTTCATCCTTTGCAAAGACCTCAGTCTCCATCCCTTTGTTAGTCAGTGCTCTATTGCAACAGCAAAATACTTGAGATAAGCAATTCAGAAAGAGAAAAGGGTGATTTTGGCTCACAGGTAGGGAGGTTTCGGTCTGTGGTCGATTGTCCCCATCACTCGGCCTGCGGTAAGGCAGCACACATTGGCAGGAGCATATGGCAGAGAAAACTGTTCACCTTGTGAACGAGAAGCAAAAGAAGAGTAAAGGGAAGGTTCCTTTGAGGGCACACTGCCAATGACCTAAGACTTCCCGCCAGCCCCACCTTTGAGAGACTCCACATCCTCCTAACAGCACCAGCCTGAGGAGCAAGCCTTTACAACATGGACCTTTGTTGGACATTCAAGATCCAAATGATAGCACCCACCTCATAGGCAAGAGATATTGATGCTGCTAGAAAGGAGGATTCTCACTAAACAGATGAGGAAACTGAGACCCAGAGAGAGAAATAGAGTCATTCAAGGGCACTTAGTGAGTCAGTGACAATCAAAGTTTAAGCACAGCTCCACCTATCAGCAGCACCCTCAAAGGGCCCCCTGTTGTCATTGCAGCCCCAGCTCAAAGCCAAAACCATTACAAAATCAAGGTCATCTGCAGGATTCTGCGGTGGAACAGTGTCTGTCCTTATCTGTCCTGTGCCCTGGAAAGTAACAAGGGAGAGACCATGGATGCTAGAGTTGACAGTGTGGGTACAGCCCAAGCCCTCAAGGGAAGCTGCACAGAAACCCTATCTGTGAAACAAGACAAGAGGTGGGCCCCAAGAGCACAGCACAGCTCCCAAGCACAGCCTGAGTGGCACCATAGCTGAGCTGATGCCTTCCCCAAGCAAGAACGGGGACTTGAATGGGTGGCTCCTGTAGGTGGTTGGCCACAAACCATGACAGATGACCCCTGGGCTGTGAGCAGTCCTGCAGAGGTGAGCCCAAGGGGGAAAACTCCAGAAGCATCAACCTGAAAATCCAAGAACCTAGAGAAGATAAGGGACAATTCCCTGATAATGATCCACAGACCATTTTGTTTCTCTTAAACATGGCTTCAGAAAAAAAAATAGTGCTTTTTAAAGATGCCATTCTTGTGAGCTAAAAGTCATGTATGTGGAAGAAATGTCCATACTGCATGAGATTCCTCATTTGGGATCTCTATAGCCTTATAACCAAGCACTAGCATCGCACAAAACAGACTCTATAAAGATAAAATTAGTATTTCCTCTGAACCGGTTCAACTTAAAGCACTTTTATTATCTGAAGCTTTTATTTTAAGGAGCTGAAGTTTTGGAATTAAAAGTCACTCGGCTAATACTTGGTAGTATTAGGCTCAAGCAGCCCGAGTCAAGGAAGTCCAGCTCTGAACCCTTTGTTTAACCTTTGGGCTGTATTTGATGCTCCTTTGTCTTCTCTTTGCACAGAACTAATGTAGGATAAGCAGGCTGGCAGGAGTCTATAATTTCATGAAGCCCAGAGATCTAGAAGAGGAGCCTGGGCTGTAACACTGTAGTATATCAGTGCGAAGTGTGCAAAGACTTGTAGTTTTTGCACCCTTACAGAGGATCCTGAAGAGTGTTTTTTTTTTACCAAGGTCTGAACTTGCTCTTTGGCTGCCCTGTGTATGAAGAAGAGAAGCCTTCAAAAGAGCAAGGGACAGAAAGTCAGGGAAACCTGGGTGTGTCCTGTGTGCAGGCCTCTTGCCTTTGCTGGCTTTAGTTTCCCTCCCATAAAATGCAGGTAGTTGGGATAACTGTTCATGTCTCTTCTCACATTCTCTACTTCCAGCTGATGCTCGTGGTTCATCTGAATTCTCCCTGCAGACGAGAAGCTTATTTAAACTCCAGGTTACATAATTTAGCAGTTGGCACATGGTAGGCCCTCAATAAATGTCCCAGAGTAATTTAAAAGATGCCTAAGGCATCTAGAATTTCTCATCATATCAGTGTCTATCCTCATAATTTCCTAATACTCGATGAGCTGTGTGGGCTGTGGTAATGCCTGGTTTATGAAAAATATTTCAAGGATCAAATCCCAACCAGGGGGCATGAAATCCCTGGGAGTCAGAGCACAGAATGTCATTGAGGCTGACAAAGAGACAGCATAAAATAGAACCAGACCAATCTCACTCATAAATAAAAATATGAAAAGCCTAGACAAAATGCCAGCAAATTGAATCCAACTGTATATTAAAAGAATAATTTACCACAGCCAAATGGAGTTTACCAAAGAATGTAAAGACATTTTGATATTAGTAAATCTGCTTATAAAATATCAGTGGATCGAGTAAGAGACATCATACAATTATCTCAAGAGGCGCAGGAAAATCATTTGTAAGGATTCAACACTGAGTCTTAAAGGGGAATTCGTTTAACTACTAGAGATAGCTAGCACAAACAGGCAATTTGGAGGCTGCTTAAGAGAAGGGCACATCACATCTGAATGTTCCCCTGTGTTTGGGAAATTCCCTGTGTTCTGAGTTTGGGTGGGAGGCAGAGCTATAATCCCCTGTAAAAATGGAGACAGTGCCAGCTTCTAGTGGTTCTGGGCACCGGCCCATCCTTGCAGCAACAGTGAGGCAGTCAGCCCAGCCTCAGATGGTGGAGCAAAGAAATCCGGCAGTAGAAAGCTGTTGGTGTTGCTTTCAGTAATGGCAGCAACATCGTTTTCCAGGGTCACAGTGAGAAGTACAAGGACTGCATCCAGGCCCCCAGCAGTGCTGGTTAGGGCTGTGCGTCTCTCCATAGACATGGTGGGCGGCACGCCGTGGTCATGGCCTCATGATCTGGGTGGTGGTGCCAGCTGCCCAGGCACCCTTCATTCCCTACTTCCTGGTTATTCTCTGAGCTACCCAGAATCCTGTTAGTACATTTCTTTTTTGCTTAAAGCAGCCAGATTCAGTTTCTGTTGTGGGAAGCTACAAAATATTGAAGTATATTTTCTTAACATAATAGTGTGTCTTATCTGTAAAATATGTGGCCAAAATAATGCATAAATAATATTTTATATTTAAATAATATTTTATATTAAATAATATAAAAATATATTTTATATTAAATAATATGAAAATATATTGTTTTATAATAAACAATATAAACTATATTATTTTAAAAATATTTTATATTTTAATGACAGTCCTATTAAAACAAAGAACAAAATCACACTTACCACTAATAGCAATACTGTTTTTTGTTTTGGGGGAGATTTTTTGGGTCTATATATTCATCTTTTTTGTGAAAGTCAGGTTTACTGGGGTACAATTGAACACATCAAAATTTATCCTGTTAAATGCTATAACTTGATGCTTTGATGAGTTTTAGCAAATATAGGCAGCCATTTAAGCAATATATCGAGTATTTCTTTCACCCTAAAGAGTTCCTTTATATTTCACTCTCTCTCCAACCCCAATCCTAGAAATCATTGTCTGACTTCTCTCCCCATAATTTGAATGTCAGATAAATAAAGGTAGCCTTTGGGGTCCTTCTCCTTTCATTGAGCACACTGTTTCTGAGATTTATCCATGTTATTGTATGAATAACCTTCCATTATTTGAATGCACCAACATTTGTTTATCCATTCAATCACTGATGAACATTTGGGTTATGTTCAGTTTGGAACTACTACAAATAAAGCTACTATAAACATTTATGTATAAATTTTTGTGTAAATTTGGATTTTTATTTTTCTAAGGTAAATTCCTAATAGTAAGAGTTGAGTCTTATTTAAAAACATGTTTAACTTCATAAGAAACTGTTGTATTCCCCTTTTCCCCAAAGTGGCTGTACTGTTTTGCACTCTCACCAACTATGAGAGTTGCAGTCATCCTGTATTCTCACCAGTACTTGACATTATCAGTCTTTTGAATTTAACTGTCTAGGAGATGCAAAATCATATTTTGATTTAATAAGGTTGAACATCTTTTCATGAGTCTATATGCCATCAATATATCTTTTTGAGTGAAATGTTCATCTATTTTTTTTATTTGGTTGCACGTTTTATTATTGAGCTATAAGGATTCATTATATAGTCTGATTTCAGTTTTGAAAATATTTCCTTCTAATCTGTGGCTCATTTTCAAGTTGTTGTTTTGATAAAGTTCAGTTTATCTTTTTTCTTCTTTACTCATGGTTTTTGTGTCCCAAGAAATTGTTGCCTAACCTAAATTCACGAGGTTTCTGTCTCTTATGCTTTCTTCTAAAAGTTTTATAGTTTTAGTTCTTGTATTTGAGCCTGTGATTCATTTTGAGTTAATTTTACTTAATACAGTGGAAAGGATCAATGTTCGCTTTTTTCATAGGAACACAAAAATCTTCCGTAATACTTTTATTATTTTACATTGTCCTGATTAGTACAGTGAGATATGAAACACAAGTAAAAGTTATAATTACTGAAAAGTAGGAGACAGAGAATCATTATTTACAGTCAATATGATTTCATATACCAAAAGCTCAAGAAAATCCATTGAAAACACATAAAATTAATAAGAATTAGATGAAATTATTTGCTACAGAATAAACATGCAACTGCCAACATTATATTAAGTTGGGAAAGGCTGAAAGCTTTCCCTCTAAAAGTCACAAACAAGACAAAGATATGCACTACCATCACTCTTATTCAGCATAGGCCTCAAAACATTAGCCAGAGCAATTGGAAATGAAAAAGAAATAAAAGGGATACGTATAGCAAAGAGCAAATATTTACAGATGTCATAACCCTTTACATATAAGACCCAAAACATTACACCGAAAGAGTATTAGGATTTATGGCCAAATTCAGCAATGTAGCAGGGTGCAAAATAAACAGACAAAATTCAGTAGTGCTTCCATACACTAATAATGAACTTACTGAGAAATTAGGGAAACAACACAATTCACATTAACATCAAGAAATATTAAATACTTAGGAATTAACCTAACCAAGGAGGTGAGATACCTCTACAATGAAAATTATATCACTCTGATATAAGAGGATATCAGAAAAATAAAAAGATATCCCTATTCCTGGACAGGCAGAACCAATATAATCAAAATGGCTATATTTCCAAAACTGATATACAGACTTAACATAATCCCAATCAAAATACCAACAGTATTTCTCACAGACCAAGAGAAAACAATTGTAAAAGTCATATGCAACCAGAAGAGACCGTGAATAGCAAAAGCAATCCTTGGTAACAAAGCAAAACAGGAGGCATCACAGTTCCAAATCTGAAATTATACTATAAAGATACTGTAATTAAAACAATGAGGTACTGACACAAAATTAGGCTTGTGGATCAATGGAACAGAATAGAGGCATCAAAAAAAAAAAAAAACTGAGGCACATTCAGCTACTTGGTCTTTGACAAAAGGACCAAAAACATACACACCATTCTTTATCAAATGGTGCTGGGAATATTGGACATCTGCATGCAAAAGATCAAGTCTAGACCCATGCAGTAAACTTAAATCAAAATTGATCAGAGACCTAAATATCAAAACAGAAATACTGAATCTGTTGGAAGATAAAACAGGTAAAATTTGTGAAGATATAGGTACAGGCAAGGATTTTCTGAACAGACCCTCCCAATGGCACAAGAAATAATACTAAGAATCAACAAAGGGGATGATATCAAATTCAAAAGCTTCTGCACAGAAAAGAAAAAACCAGAAGAGTAAAGAGACAACCTAAAGAATGGGGGAAAAAATGACAGGCTATTCCTTGGACATAGAACAAACATCTAGAGTGTATAAAAAACTCAAAAGAATTAGATCCTCCAAAATAAAAGATCCACATCAATAAGATGAGCAGATGAAATTAATAGACACTTCTCAGAAGAAGTACACAAATGGCAATAAATTTGGAAAAAAATTTTCAATGTCACTGGCCATTATAGAAGTCCAAATTAAAACTATACTGAGATATCAACCTACTCCAGAAAAAACGGCTATCATCAAAATATCAAACAATAAAACAACTGCTGTCAAGCGTATGTGGAAAAAAGAAACTCTTCTACACTGTTGGTGAAAATATAAACTAGTACAACAACTATGGAAATCAGTATGAAGATTCCTCAAAAAACTAAAAATAGAAATTCTGTTTCACCCATCTATTCCCCTTGTTGGTATCATCCCCAAAGAGTTAAAGACATCATATAACAGGGATATGTGCATACCCATGTTCATAGCAGCACCAATTTTAATTTATAAGAGCTAAGTCTTAGAAGCAGCCTGTATGCCCATGAACAGCCGACTGGATAAAGAAAATGTGGTGTTTGTGTACAATGGAATACTGCTCTACCATAAAGAAAGACAAACTTGAGTCATTTGTAGATAAATGGATGCAACTTGAGACCATAATGTTAAGTGAGATAAGTCAAACCCATAAGCTTAAACATTGAATAGATGAGAAACTCTCCCTCTCTCAAAAAAAAATCTCCCCCGAGAAGTTCAACATCATTGAAGAGAGACAGACAGAGAGAGAGAGAGAGAGAGAGAGAGAGAGAGAGAGAGAGAGAGAGAGAGTAGATAAAGAGGAAATAGTAAGTTTTTTTCTAAATGGATGGAAAACAAAGGATGGAGGGAGGGAGAAGGGAGGGGAGCAAAAACAAATGGGAAAAATTTTGAAACTAGAGCTTTTGCAAATGGGAAGGGGTCCAACCGTTAGAAGGAGCAGGAAGGGAGGGAAGGGCAGGGAAGGAAAGTCAAAAAGAAAGAGAAAAGAATGAAGACGTGTTATGTCTGTGCAGCAGCTCCCCGTGATAACTGTAACCATTATGTACCGCACACGTGTGCTAATCAAAACTAAATCAATTTAAGTTTTAAAAAAATCAATCCCTGTCCTAAATATCAGTAATCATTTAAAAGATATAATGGAAAGTAAATCATACCATGCATAATAGCAGAAAAAGACAAAAAAAAATCTTAAACATTAGGAGTCATATCTATAATCTACCTGGGATTACAGCCTGGGAGATTGTGGCAGAAGGATTGTAAACTTGAGCCCACCCAGGGCAATTTAGCAATTTAGTATGATCCTGTCTCAGACTAAAATATAGAATACAGGCTGGTATGTATCTCATTGTGAACATCCTGGGTTCAATCCCCAGTGTCCTCTCCAAAAGAAAATTAGGACCCATATAATGGAAATGAGAGCAGTCTACTGAGGACAGAAAAGAAGGTAACTAAGTAGAGATGTGTCAGTCTCTCAGGTGAAAACACTTATTAGAATAAAGATGCTAATTTTCAAAATGAATTTATAATATTGGAGTTTAGGGAGGGAATATGACAGAATTAGCCTAAAATTCATGAGGAAAAGAAAACAAGAAAGAATAGCTATAAAGAAAATGTGTCAGAGAGCAGCAGGGGGAGGAGAATTCTTCCCTATTGATAGGAGGTTTCTATAAAGGTATGTAAACCAGATATTGTGTTAAGGACCCAAAATAAAATAGGTGGATTGACATGCTAGAATGGTTAGATTGGTCTAAGTGGGGCATGAAATAACCGTAACCCATGTCTATGATAACCGAAGCATCACCATCAGTTGGGTTAGGGATTTACTGCAGAGCAGTGAAGGCAGGACTGAAGTAGTCCAGCAAAAGTAGGATGGCCCAGAAGTTATCTGGGTTCCTCAGCTGAGAGCTCCATGGACACCAGCACCAGGAGCACCACCAGGGAAATAGGGCAGCGCAGGCTGGTGGGCAGGTGTGCCAAGGAGCCAGGCACATCCAGAGCCCTCTACTGACAAAGCTGAATGCCATGCCAGCTGACAAAGCAAAAAAAGATACAAAGGACTCAGCCATTTCCATACATAAAACAACAAAAGTTAAGATCACAGACATAGTACCAGTAGGATATCCTGATGGATTTAAAGGGAAGGAGAAGAAATGGGGTGACTTTTAAACACTGGATAGGAGCAGCTGGTGGGTGTGATTTACTAATATGAGAAGGACCAGGAGATAAACAAGTGCGTTGGAAAAAATCAAAAGTTTTGTCCTAGATTTGTGAAATATTAGCATCTAAGAGGAGATGTCAAGTAAATACCTACATATGAGTCTGTGGCCTGAGAGAAAAGCCACGTCCAGAGACTTCATTGTGCTAATCATCAGCTTATAGAAAGTGTTCCACGCCACAGATCTGCTTGAGGTCACTGGGCACAAAGTGCAGCTGCAGCATAGGAACTGCGCTGAGATAGAACTCCGGGCACAGCAAGAGGAGCAGCAGCTCTGTAGAGGAGAACGTGTGATGGCCCAGAAGCCAGGAGGAGCCCAGGGGCTGAAGGAGGGAGGAGATCCAACCCGAATAAGTTGCCGTTGGGAATTTGCACTCAATGAGAAAGATGGAGGCAGCTGGTGACCTTGGCAAGAGCTATCAAGGGGACCAACTCTAGGAAGCCCTGTGCTAACTTCTGGAGATAAACAGATGAATAAGATACATTTCCTGCCCTTTAGGAATTCACAGTCTGGTAAGGAAGGCAGACATGTGAATAAATCATTGCAATACAGTGTGATAAATCTTATAACATGGAAACATTTTCCTAAATGTGTTCCGCTGAACACTATTTGAGGGAGATGTTAATCTAGTCCCAAAACCTAAAATGTTCTAAGACTGAATAAACTTGGGAAATGCTGCAGACTAAATTCTCATCTCAAAAGATTCCCAGGACACACTAAAATTTCAGAGGTCTTGAGATTCTCCAGGAAAGGAAACTGATTAACTTTGATTCGTGGTTAAACGAAAAACGATACCTTGGTAAAAGAAATTTTGTGGCAGATCCATTAATGTCCTTCACAATTCAATAGTTTTTCTCATTGAGCCAGTTTGGCAAGTACTAAAATAATGCTTTAATGAGTTGGAGGGTCCCCAAGACAGTACAACATTTTGGGTTGGGGAAATCAGAAGTGGTTACCTGGTGGGAGAAGATGTAGAAGTCGGCAGCCTACCTGGGCCTGAAACCTACTACTCCCCAGGGGAGGAGTTCAGGGACTTTATGAAGATTTCCAGAGGAATCAAAATGTCACATCTCAAGGTGTCACACGTGGTCCTTGTGGCCATGCTGATGGACAAACATGAAGTAGCAACCTTCTGATGCATTTGACACTGCTGCCAAGTGGAAGATGCAGGGGAAATACTAATGCACTCAGCTCTCCCCACCCACTGGTTCTGTACCTGAAGATTTAGCCAACAGTGCATTGAAAACATCGGGAGAAAAATTCTATCTATGCTGAACATACATAGGCTTTTTTTAATATTCTCTGAACACTATCATATTGAAACTGCTTACACAGCGTTTACATAATGCCAGGTAGTATAAGTAATCTAGAGATGATTTTTTAAAAGTATATATATATAAGGATGTGCAAAAGTTACGTGCAAATATTAAACCATTTGAGTATTCTTGTATTTTGGTACCCATGGGGGTTCTGGAATACCATGGAGACAGAGGAAGATAACCAGGAGGACAAAGCTCTTTCCAAATCTAAAGATGCAGGATGGTGAAGAAGACCTTGAGGAAGACTGTCCGTGGTGAGGTTTAAGAACCACCTTGGTAAGATCTCTTTCATCATAGGGAAAAATGTGGCTTCTTTCTAAAGTATTTTCATCACCAAGAATTCTGCTGGCAAAATTTATAAAAATTGCAAGTCTCCTTGATGCTGAAGGCTACGTGATGCTCTGAAAGACAAATACAGGTGGAGAGAGCTGCAGAGCTGCGAGCACCCTGAGGGTGCACGGGCAGGAATCAGACAGCAGAGTCCCAGGGAGAAGTCACTTGGCCAGGCTTCCCAACTTGCCAGGCAACTGCAGGCCCCTTGGCAGCATGGTTAGCCTCGGGAAACTGAGGTAGTGCCCCTTGGGGCCTGGCTACACTACACAACCAGGTTTTGTCTGGCACCCCCAGGAATCGTGGAAAAGCAGTACAAACAGCTACAAGTGGGAGGGAAATAAATAATGAGGCTCCCCTCAGGGGCAGCCTCCAAAGGGGAGACGTGAGAGCAGCCCTGCTCTCACCAGGAGCTGAAGCTGATTGCTACAATGTCCCTGGATCCTGTGGGCCAGCAGCAGGTGGGATAGGCACAACTGTCCCAGGATCCCCATGTGGTCCTGTACAGAGGGCACAGTGGCTGAGTCCTTCAGTCCTTGGGTAAGTGCTCCCATGTTGCAGCAGAGTACCTCAGAGGTCTGGTTTTTCATTAATTTTGCAATTTCCCCAGAGGTAGAAAAATTAGGGAAAATTAAATCACCAGCTGGTTCCTCAGCAGTTTCAGGTCCTCTGTAATTTTTCCCTGACAACAAAGGCTCTGGAGGCAGCAGAGACCCCATTAATACTTTGTTGCACAAAATGCAGGCTGCAGAGCAGAGCCAATTCATTAGGCCATAGCTCCGGGAGTCTCAGGTGCTTCCTGAGATATCCTACCAGAGCAAAGAGTGCCACTGCAGGGTTTCACCTAGACTCATGAGTGGGGAGCAGGGGAACCCAACCAGCGGGACAGGGACGTGAGCTTGAGGAGCCTGCCAGGGGCTGGGAGGTGCAGGTCCCAGCATTCAGGGGATGTGGCAAGCTAAGGCACGGTTAGAGCAGGCGCAGAACCTGATGGCTGGGCCACGGCTTCAGTGAGAGTCACTTGAGGTCACCTCCTGTAGCCAGTAGGACTTAACATGGAGACATCTGGGGGATGGGTCAGCTACAGCGTGGCCTCAACCAGTGTTAAAAAGTAAAACAAATGGAAGCTTAATTCCCAGGTCAGGGCAGGGGGATTTGGGATGAGAGATCCAAGTGCTCCACAGGGAAACTGAGGCAGAAGGCCAGACCTATGGACTGAGATGACATGGTGAGGGCAGGAATGTGACAGTAGGTTCTGTTCTCAGTGATTTAACCGTGAGAAAATTGTTAAGAAACCTCTTGTCCTGGTGAGAGAAGCTGTACTGAATACGGACAGACTTTGCTTCTTGTCATTGTTCCCCGAACAATACATTATTACAGCTATTTGCAGTGGTTTCAGGGCTTCGGTAGTTCCAACTCAGAAAAATGAGGACACCTGAGCATAGGGACTGAAGCACTCCAACATCAGGAAACCACAAGGGGACCTGGCCCACCCCTCTTCCCTGCTCTTCTAACACTTTTAAGATTTCTGTTCAACACAGGATCTTTGCTTTGAAGGGTTGGGTAAGCTACTATTTTATGGGGTCAAGGAACAAAGAATATTCTATTTGGAGTGGGATTTTTTTTCTGCAAAGAACAGAACCCCATTCTGACTAGAGAAGAGTATTATTGCAGTAACACAGAGCAACTCTGCATTAAACTAAGAAGGTAAGAACAAGCTCTAGGGCTTGACCTGAACATCTCCATTTCTCAAAGGCCACATGGTCTCCCTAATTCCATTTCTACTTAATCCCCTTGATCAGTCAACTTCCTATGCTTACCCATATTGTCCACAACTCCCACAACAGCCCCAGTCCTGTCTCAGGATCACTGGTAGTCTACAGAGCCTACCATCAATGGCTACAGCCTCTGTGCTTCCCAATTTTTTAGAACTCAATTGACTACTGGCAAATCCATGAGTCACTGGCTGGCAAATGATAAAACAAAGGATCATTGCTCAGTAGGTCATTAACCAGAAATCAGATCAGCTATTCAGCAACTATTACTATAGAGGATCTAGTCACAAAATTCTCAGACTATCTCTTTCAGTAAAACTGGGCAGGGCTGATAGTGAGGCACAAATACAGTAGAATTGGATAGATGATGACCATCAGAAATGCAGACTGTTGCAAGAATTCATAGCAAATCAGATGTGGTCAGAATAACACCCACCCACCAATATATCCATGTCCTAATCCTCAGAACAAGTGGATATGTTACCTTATATGATTAGAAGGGACTTTTCAGATGTGATTAATGGTCTCGAAGTAGGAGAATATCCTGTGTTATATAGATGAACTCAGTGTAATTATAGAATTCTTTTAAGAGGGAGGCAGCTCACAGTCACAGTGGAAGGAAATGTGCCAACAGAAACTAGAATGTGATGATGGAAGCAAGAAGATAAAGGGACCCAAGAAAGAAGTCACAAGTTAAGGAATGTGGGTGGCCTCTAGGAACTGAAATACGTAGAGGAACAGATTCTCCCCAAAAGCTTCCAAAAGGAAAGCATCCCCATGGACACCTGCTCCTTCTGACCTCCAGAACTGTAAGAGAATACACTTGTATTGCATTAAGCTACTATATCTGTAGTGACTTACTACAGCAGCAATAGAAAGAAATCCACACAACCTGAAATATGGACATCTTCATCCTCTGCATACTTCCTGAGTCCAGGTCTCCCAGAGGACCAGAACTGTAGCTCATTACCATCCATATGCAACCTGAATTCAAGCAAATTCCAATCTCTTTTGTATACCTTGTATTTGCTCTGCCCAAAAGTGCAGATTTGATCAAGTTGGTTTATTCCTGTTCAAGATGGGGTATTCTTATTGATTAGTGAGTCATGCGAATGAATATCCCAATAAGTTTTATACAGTATCTCTTAGTGAGGGGTGTGATTTCTTATTGTTCAACACAAATGGTCTGGGCCAATCAGCTGAGGCCAGCAGAGCAAGGGGGCTACCAGTCAACAAAATCCAGGGGGCCAGGAACACAAAAGGTTAAGAGGTTTGGGCAATTTGTGAGTCATCTGAGGTCACCTCCTGTAGCCAGAGCACTTACCATGGAGACATTTAAAAAATAAGCTTGAGATTTTAAGTGAAGAAAGGCCCTTACTGACCTCCTTATACTAGCTTTGATGCTATAGTGATGATGAGCTTGAATTGTCAGAAGCTTTAGAGATAAAGGCTTAAGGTCCCTTTCTTCGGGGTCCTTTGATCTCAGCCCACTGTCTCCTAATCTCTGAGCTGAAGGCAGCGGTCCTCTGTAGGTCAAAGGTGACCATTCCTCAGCGTCTCCCATGGTGCCCTTGGC
The DNA here is from genome assembly GCF_000276665.1 of Chinchilla lanigera. Taxonomy (NCBI): domain Eukaryota; kingdom Metazoa; phylum Chordata; class Mammalia; order Rodentia; family Chinchillidae; genus Chinchilla; species Chinchilla lanigera. Next base: position 26,711,893 of record NW_004955414.1, on the reverse strand, counting down.
CCTGGGATTGCCAGGAGTTTGAAGGAAAGAAAAAGAATGTGTTAAAGGTAATTTTAGTTTGCGGGCATGAAAAGATGTGTGGTTGAGCTTCAGGAAATCAGGATGGCTTAAGAAGTCAAAGAGACATGTGAATTACTGCCTTAGGGACTAGAAGAAACCCGAACAATTAGAAGTGTAAAGGCACAGGATTCACGGTTTGATAGGTGTTGATAGATCCCTAAAACCAGGTCTTGGGGCCCACTGGAGCCTGACCTCATTTAAAATTGCTGAAAATGCATGCAATAAGCTCAGTCTGAAGACTCCTTGATGAGTCAGTATAGATCAGCCATTTTCCCACAGGGTTTTGTTTATTTATTATTATCATTATATCTGGATGATTTATATTTTCCTCCTATAATATGAAACCTTATAAAAAACAATTGGGCATCCCGCAAAGCCTCTGGAAAACAGAAATTGGTGCTTTTCTGTTTAGTTCTTGAAAGGCAAGGACTTTTTTCTTTTACTCATTTTTATGTCCTTCCCGTGACTCTTAAAATAATTCCATCAGCTTTCTTACTTGAGTTCTCATTCAGATTTCCCAGTCCTTATCATTACATTAAAACTTTGAGAGTATTTGAATTTAAAATTGATTTGAAAAGATCACATGTAGCTCCTAAATTGCTTAATAAATATTAATAACCAAAAGGCACATGCTTCAAAAATATACACTTGTATAATATATATGTCTACCTGAAAGGCAAAGTAAATCTGCCATATCCTACCTTTGTGGTCAGAAAAAATAATTGATCACCTGGTTTCTAGAATAGGTATGTGAACCCATAGCAAAGATCTCTTTGGGGAGGGTCATGGCCAATTTTATCTCATTTCTCAATGGAGAATGACAGATCAGGTACATGATATATGGCCTTCCTCCAACAAGGTCTGACTTTGTGATGTCTGAGATCCACTGTGAAGACTGCAGAGGCGTAGGTGGCTCTGGGGAGAGCAGTAGAAAGTCTGTGGGAAGGTTGGCAGGAAGAGACCTTCAGCACACCAGACAGCAGCTGAGACAGAGCTGGGCTCCTTGGGGTGCCTGCATCTGCTCCATCTCAATGTAGATCACTTCCCGCCCCTTGTTTGGTGGACAGTCCTACCAACAGTATTTTGGAGGAAAGATGAGTAAAGCTTAGGCTCCCACAAGACTTGAAACTGCAAGCTGTGTAACCAGGACATGTTCAAGAAAGCCAGGTGTCACTAGCTCCCACAGCAGCCTCGTCATCCAGCTGAGCATGGTCTGTGGTGAGTGATGCCAACACTTCTGAGCTGGGATGGTGTTCCAAGAGGAGGTACCAGGAACATGACCCCTAGGCCTGGGCACATCAGGTCTACAGACACAGGACCTGGAGAAAACTAGGCACCATTCCCAACCCTCCTCAGAGCCCTTACCACCTCTGAGAGGCTTTGCTGAGACCCCAAATCATTTATCCGGTTTTAAGGAGCTGTCAGGAAACTGCAAAGGGCTTTGCTGATCATTAAGGAGTAAATTGCTAAATCACCATTTAATGGTATTCATCTCCCTAGGTGCCCAGTGGTGCCTGCCTCCCTGAGTGTATTTGCTTCAAGATTCCAAGCAATAGAGCACCATAGTAGAAAGCCAAACAATGAAAGTGGGGTCATGGCACAAAGAGTCCTGCCAAGTTCCCCCTTAAGTGAGAGGCACCTGGCCTGCCCACAGAGCTCTCATGGAACCTAGGGCCCACAGACAGGGGGTTAATGCCAGAGTAAAGAAATGATTGCCATTAGACACTGTTAGCAGAGGCTTAAGAGGTTTCATGCTAGAGGCTGGGAGTTCAGGTCCCTGTTTTACATCTGCAGTTGGAGCAGTAGAAGGTATCTAATTGCTGCATTTAAAATTTTGAAGTTTCTCACAGAAACTACATAGTTATCAGGGATCCCTGCAGTGGGCTCCGGTCTCCTACCAGGTGTTGCTGCACACGCAAAAAGAAAGAGAAAGAGACAAAATGGTGGTGCAGTGGGGATCTGGGAGGACATGTCATTCACAGGGCACAAAGGTCCATGAGGCAGCCAGAACCTCAGCATTTACTGGTGACATTTGCATTGAGGAAAATGGTGAGGGGGTTATCGGATGACTCAGATGGCGGTGGTGACCTTAAGCTAATGAGGATATAGCCCTGGAGCATTTTTAGTCTTAGTGGTCTTAGTCTTAGTCCTTAGTCCTTAGTCCTTAGTCCTTGTCTAAGTCTTAGTGTTCTTAGTCTTGCTAGGTGGGAGAGGATGGCCCACCCCTAATGAGATAATGGGAAGTCTCAAAAGGGTAATGCCAATAACCCAAAGCTTCCATTTACATACTTAGGGAAGTGTGTAAAACTAGCCATTGTGAATTTGTGGTTCCCCAAGACATCATAGCCACCCCACCACTACCAAACCAAATGAAGCTCCAAACTTTGACTTCTGTTAGCTTAACACTTATACCCATTGTGGTGATCCTATGTGGATCAGAAACTCTGTGAGTTACACATAGTTTTGAGAAATAAAACTGAAAATGAATGTATTACTACCTGCTGTGAGGAGTGAATGGTAAATAGGCTTTTCCAAAGCATGGAGTTGGGGGTGGGGACAACCAAGGGCAGCTCAAGAGGTTGTCAGATTTGATCGAATCCGTCAGAGTGAAAAGCCCTGCACCACAGAAATAGCAGAGGATGCAGAGAACTCTGTGGATTTGAGCAAGGCCTTTTCCCTGCTGCATCTAGACAATGAGGGGGCTGGGACTTGTCCGGTTCCTCTGACCAGAGTGGGGCCCTGGACCCAGTCTTGGGAAGTGGATTGGGGCAGTCCCAAAATTCCCATGCTGTACTAGGACAGAAGCTGAATTGGTCCTCAAGATAGGACTTGTCTTCAGATGGAACCCGTGTCAGTGACCAGAGACAGCACATAAAAGCTGTCTCTGATCAGCTTCTTCCAGAAGCACCTCGGAAGTGAAAATGGGTGTGCAGCGGTTTTTATCAAGGAGTGCTGCGGAGGTGTGAGCAGTGCGGGCTCGGACACAGGGAAGAGTCGAGCTGTGATTCACAGGCAACAAAGGCCTCTGTAATCCTGCCAGGAAACTCGGGAGCTGGGATGGCCTGCAAAGAGGTCCTGAAGTGGGCGAGGACGTGGCCCATTATTCTCCTGGATTCATTTGACAATGGATGCACAGCACCCTGGGCAAGACGTCTTCCTGCCAAGGCAATGCCCAGAGAGGGGGCACTGTTCCCCCTACAGGCACAGTGCTGTAACTGCAGTCAACCATTCAGTCAGAATGAAGGCTTTTTCTTCACAGGCCTGGGAGGAAGGCAGGGAGGCCAGACCAGAGTAATAAGGCAATGCACAGACCGCAAGTCTCCTCCCACAGCGACGTCCTGCATCTGTGACCTTGGCTGTCAACCAGGAGGAAGCTGATTGGGCCCTGACCAGATCCAGCCAGGCTCCGCTATGCTAAGATTCTAGGCTCTTCCAGCACCTCTGACGAGCTCTCAGTAGAGATTTCAGAGGTCTGTGAAACTGCTCTTCCACTGCTTTCCGCCTATTATGCATCCATCCTGGCCACTCCCTTTGTCCTTAGCATTGGCCAGCCTAGAGCCAGTCCCATAAATCGGATAGATCATGGGTGCTGGGTGAGGAGGTCAGCCCAAAGTCTGGAGTCTAGGCAACAGTGGAGCAGAGACCAGGAGGCTTGGCGTTAGATATACCTTCTTTCAATTCATTCTGTGAAGCAGATGTTGGTTCCTCTTTTGTATAGATAAGAAAACCAAGACTCAAAAAGCCTTGAAAGCTGCTAAATGCCACATGACAACTGAATAGAGGAGTGGAGATCTGAACCCAGGACTAACACACACCAAGGTCCACATTCTGGTTAAGAAATACATTGTATTTGTCTTACAAAATTTTATTGGAACTTTGAAATAAAAATAGATACTCATTCAATTACCCCCCTAGTAAGCATGCTGACTGGGACTGGGGCACCATGCTGAAACCAAACCTTCCCTTGATGGGAGACATATTGCCCCCAACACACACACACATACACACACATGCACATGCACACACAATAGCAGCAGCAACATACCCTTGGAGGCAGAATCCTGCATGTATACAATGATTTATCTCATGGGTACCTCTGAAGAAACTAGCTGAATCTGATGTCACAATGGGCCAAGATCCATTTCTAAGAATTTGTTTTAACTCACTTAAATATCCCTATGAGGAAGGCTTTCTATAGTCATAGAGGCAGGGAAACTGAGGCATAGAATGTTAAATTAATGTGCTCCCAGGCAGTCTGACTCCAGAGTCTCATGGAGAAATCTATCTGGATCCTGGGCTGTCACATTGCCTACAGTCCCAGGGCAACTTTTGATTTAGCTGGCCTCCATTCCAGGCATTTACATTCTGGATTCAACCCAGCTACCAAAATCTCCACCTCGGACTTGCTCCATTCAATTTCTGGCTCCCAGGTCCCAGCAAGTCTCTCTTGCCTTGGTTCTTGAGTATTACCCTCAACCACAGACCGCAGCTCTCACCTGCACCCCAGTCTATGACCACCTACGGGCCTGTTTTATAGCTCACCGTTCAGCCCAGATGATCCTCTGTCCATTGACATGCTGCCCTGGGACAAGGCCAGCCCCAGGACAGGATTGCACCAAGAAAGCATGTCATCCAATAGGTCAGGGGCAGACTCATTAGGGTAGAAAATGGTCCCAGTTCTGGGGATATCATCTGAAGACAGACTGCTCCAAGGAAAGGAAAAGAGCAAGCGAGGCAGGAAGAGCATTACTATGTGGATAAAAAGATGATGTAGGGAAATGAACACAGAGAGCCAAAAACTCAGATTAAGGACACTGCCAGCTATGGCAGAGAGGATGACAGAAGCTGTTAAGGACCTCTAGGGCACAATGAAAAAGCAAGCCTGCCCATGTTTATGCAGATAACAGAGCTGTTAAAGAGGCTATAACATTAATCATATGGGATTGCAATGGCCCTGAAATAGACTAGAATGAGAATTGTGGGGTGATGGGGAAGAGGAGCCCCAGAGCCGACAGGGATCGGAAGCACTTTTCCAGGAGACTTTGTTAAGAAATCAGGGAGATCAGGGACTGTCTGGGGCAGCCATCAGAATGCTGAGCACAGTGAGGGATGAAGGGATGGGGCTGAAATGCTAAAAGCAGCATTTTCACGCAAGTCTCATTTCAGTTTAGTCTTGCCATCTGTGGTGATTTTAAAAATACAGTTTCCAAATTGCCTGTAGCATCTGGGGAACAGGGTCTGTGGGCAGACACCTGCACACCAGTGAACATTTGGAGTGGCGTTCTGGATGGGGGTCCTTGTGGTGTGGAGACTGATGAGTAAAGGAGACAGACTTGTAGGATCCCAAAATAGCAGTGTGGGAAGATGAGTTAGCTAAACTGTCAGTTGGGCACTTGGGGTCACAGAGCAAGTAAGTGACAGGGAGGCTGGAACTCAGATTTCCTAAGTCCCGGTGCAGGGCTGCGCTATCCCCTGGATAGAGAAAGGAGAGTGAAAGCAGAGTCCTTGAGAGCCTGTCCTCTGACACTTGACAGTGTTCAATGCTCTGGGGTTGCCACGAGGACAGCCAAGGGAAAAACAGAGACAGATAAGTTCAGATCTGAATTCTCTTCAGGAAATAAAATTCCTAGTAATTATTTTCCCTCTTTAGCTTAGAAGAAGCAAAAATCAAGACGGTGCTAACACAAGGCAAGGTTAGAAAACAAGCAACAGCTCATGATCCTTTGAGGAAACTGTTATGCCTTGTATCTAGATGTCCCCTCAAAGCCTCATGAGGTCCTAGGTGGGGCTTTTTCAGAGGTGGCTGGTGTGATTGAGTCATGGTGCAATGCTAGGATTAAGGGTGCTGGGATTAAGGTTGGGTGATTACTAAATCAGTCCACTGATTGGAGTGGCACTGCCCTAATTCTGGTAGACTAGATAGAATATAAAAGGGGCAGAAAAAAGCTGCCTTCTCCCTGCAGTGAAGGGTTTCTCCTCTGCAGTGCCAATTTGCCATGTGCCATGTTGCCTTGGAACCAACCAACTATGGACTGAAATCTTTACAAACTCTAAGCCAAATAAACCTTTCTTCCTTTAACTTTGAGTGTCGGGTATTTTGTCTCAGCAATGAAAGGAAAATAACTAAGACAGCAACCACCCAAGCTGACTGTCCGTGCCAGCCCTGTCCCTTCACCCAGGCTCGCATAGCTTACCATGATTCTCTAGTCCACAGACATCAGCACCAACACTGCACCTGTCCCAGCTGACTGTCCCAGAGGCCCCTCAACCCTCTGTGCCTATGAAAACTGCTTTTGTCTCCCTGGTTCTCAGATTTCCGCATCTGCTGCCCAGTTTTGACATTTCCTCTGGCATTTGCAGATTAGTTGCTTAAGCCTCTCCTCTTGGCCGTGTGCTCCACATTATTTTAACATCTCTTAAGGTCCTGCTGAGAAACAATCTGTCTAGCTGTGCCCCGGGAGGCCCATACACCAGGTTGGCCCCCAGATACTTTCAAAAAACAAGTTAGATATTTTTTCTGAACCCCAAGTTTCCATCCAGGATGAGGGAGGAGGTTATGATGCTCCTGCCTGCCCCATCTCTTGGGAATTTGGAGGTGTAAGCAAATAAAAATAACCATAGTGTTGGGTGCAGTTGGCAAAAGAAAGGAGAGGGCAGATGATTCCAAACTTGAAAGGCACTAACCCCACTCTACTCTTCTGCCTACCACTGCACAGGAGTGTGGCGTATGTGTGTGTATGCATGTGTGTATGCACATGTGTGTGCATGTATGTTTTGCATGTGACAGATGAATGGGACCGAATGGTGTAGAACGGGGTACAGAAAGAAAAGATTATACCAGTCCAATTGCACCTGTATTGTGTTCTCAGCCTGTGGTTTGCAGAGGAGACAATGGCCTGTGTGTGTCAGGGCTTTTGGTTGTGACAGAAGTCTCACTCAAGTTAGCCAAAACAAAAGGGTCTCATTGCATTGTACCTAGGAAGACCAGGATGAAATTGACTTAGGCGTGGCCAGACCAGCTTCCCGTGGCACATGAAGAGCCCTGAGGGACCGTGCATGACTGGCATTAGGGAAAACAGTTAAGAGAGCCAGTGTGGCTGAAATCTGAAGAGGCAGCAGAAGGCATTTAACATAGGGCCTGTAGTCTCCATGACAGCTGTATTCTATGATGTGGGGTTGGGGAACCGGACCTACAGACATGTCTGAAAACACCTATCTGGATCCCCAACTTCAAGGGAAAACATGGGGTACAGTAGGAGCATGGGGCTCCCTGTAAGAGTTCATATTTAAATGAGGCTCTGAAGGAGGATGAGAAGAAGTTCATTGGGTGGAGGAAGAAGGGAGCATCCCAGATAGAAGAATATAGTCAAAGGAAGGAGCACAACGCCTGGTACTCACCTGTCTGGCCAGGACGGAATGTGAGGCTCAGAACAGCTGGCATGGGATGGGAAAGGGCCTTGTAGAAAGCCTGAATCCAGTGCCCACGTTCGCTGGTCATACTGCATACCTCAAGAACCACGTTAGCCCCTAATGAGCTGAAGTTGCTTTGTCACCTACTGCAGTATGAACAAGTACAGTTACAGGAGACACATGGCCCTCCTTCTTCTCCTCCCCTGCACATGCACACACACACACACACACACACACACACACCCCTCCACTCTCCAAATCCAGGCAGCATGAGAAGGGCCCATGTGCTAAAGGATTTCAGACAGCTTTTCCCTAGCCAGGCAAACTCTCCATTTAATCTGAAGAAATAGGTGCTATTAAGTTAATTTCTGAACTATCATTGCCAAAAGCCTAAGGATACCAAAGTGAAAGGCAGAGGGTGAGCCGGGGGACTCAGACCTGAGAGCAAAAAGGTGCAGAGGTTGTGAGCTCCTGAGCCACGACGGCCCGACAGACTCGCTCCAGCTCGCAGCCGCCTCACGCAGCACAGGGCACCGTGTGGCAGAGACTCAGTAATTAAAATAAGAAATGAGAGTCCCTTGACGGTTATTGTACCCAGGGCCTTAAAAATGATGGAGAGGTGGCCCGCCTCTGCCATGGGGTGGACCCAAAAGTAATTACGGGGATAGTTTGCAGATTATTGAATAAGTCCCTGTAACTGGCACATTGATTTATATAAGACCTAGAGATTTTGAGAGATTTGAGAGAATATTAAGGATCAATCAATATTTTAATTTATTTCAGGGTCTTGGAGACTTTAGCTCTGCAGAAAACCACTGGGAGGAAACTGTGACCTTTGAAATACGGCTGGCTGGCAGGCCCCGCGGCGAGGAGCCTGTTTGGCAGCAGCTGCAGGGGAGGATTTCTTTCGGCTCGAGAATGTTCGCTTTCTTCAAGGCAGCAGTTAGGGATTTCTAGTCAGGGAGCGCTCAGATGAGTGTGCTCTGGGGCCCTGGACCATGAGGCTCTTGGCTTGGGGCACAGACCTCCCTCCTTGCGGGAGAGTCCCCAGGACCTGAAGACGAAAGCCAGACACTGCACCCCTTCCCATGCTGTACTGCTGGGATTTGGGGACATTCTTTAGGGCTCTCCATCCCTGTGCTCTCCTTGGGCTTTTGTCAGGCATCGCTTAGAGCACTGAGTGCTGGACCGCAGCCTATCACCAGGCATGTGTCTGATTCCCCAGTGAGACTAAGCTTCCTCAGAGCAGGCACAATGTCTGGCCCATTTGCAACCCCCTACTGCTTGGCATCATGCCAGCCCAGAATAAGTAGGCACAGGTCTTAGTCCATTTTCTGTTTCTAGAACGAAGTACCTGAGGCTGGATGATTCCTAAGAAAGCAGGTTTACTTGGGCTCACAGTTCCAGAGGCTGGGAAGTCCAAGCTCATGGTGCCAGCATTTGCTTGGCTTCTAGGGCGAGCCTTGTGTTGCTTGGACTCTTGGCTGAATGTAGAAGGGCAAGTAGCCACCTGCAGGAGTGGCTGATCTCCTCAAGAAAGGTCTTAATCCAATCAGGAAGGCTCCACCCCTGTGACCCCAATGTGTCCCACAAGCCCCACCTCCCAGCCCTGAGGAATTAAGGTTCCAGCACATGAGCTTTTGAGAGGACACTGAAATCACAGCAACATGAAAACAATTTATTGAAACAAATGAATGGTCAAGTGAACCGATGCAAAAAAGCAAGTACTCATTTGTAGAAATGTTCTTAAAGGTCACACAATGTACTCAAATCTGTTAGGTTTCAACAGCCAACTCAGGGAATATTCAAAGAGAGTCACCAAAGTTCAGAAAGGTGAAGTCAGTGTAAGGAAGTGACCAAGGTCGGCAGCACCCTAGGGCTGGTCATAGGAGGAAATGAAGTTGTCACCATCCCCAGCCTACTGGGACCAGGGGAGGGCAAGTGCCAAGGCCTGGGACAGGATGTCTGACAGTAGTGGCAGCCTTCTGTGAGGAGAGAGCCAGCCCATCAAAGCTGAGGGAGAGAGTGGGGTATAGAACATCCCAATTTAAATGTACAATAGATGCTATGAAAGGGCAAGAAATTGCTCAAAGGAAGGAACAACTGGGATGAGGGAAAGAAGAAAAAAGAAAGAAGGAAGCCAAAATACATACATATGAATAGCTGGGATAACTGTACTGCTGGTATCTGATGATATACTGAAATGAACAGTTAATGCTTAAAATTTTTTATATTCTGACCAATTTTGCATGTTTATATCTGGTAATGTGAACAACTGATTTGAAGACAATATGCAGTGGAACTACCATGGTGAATTCCTACCATCTTGTCTAGTGAAACCCTGTATTATCTCTAATGTTTTATCTAATAACTATTTTTTATTCTTTTTAATGGTATGAACAATCTTCCATTCTTACACCTGGTAATCTGTGCAATGTAGTTGAAGATAACAATATGTAATATAACAACCACTGGTAATTCCTATCATTTTGTTTTAAAACCCTGTATCGCTTTTAATGTTCTTGCTTTGTTTTGTTTGTTGGTGATGTCGGTATGCTGCTACTGTTCTTTTTTTTTTTTATTTCACTACTCTCTTTAAAATAAAGAAAGGAATATCTCAATTTGTTCTCTACTCTTCCTCATGTCTCCCCCTGTGTTCCCCACTGGCCAAAACCAAACAGAAATCCTAGAACAAGGAGGCCCTTGATTCAGGATAGAGAGGAGTAGAAAATGAGCAAAAGATACCCAGTCAAGGGTTGCCAGGCAACTCGTAGTCTAGTCCCTTCTGGCTTCTCCAAGCCCATGAGAAAGACAAACCTGGACAGGCCCTGATGATGAGCTCAACCCAGTGGCCCTCACAGGGGCAGTTTTACATTTGGCAATGTCTCCGGACAGTTTTGGCTCTGGTGGTTAATGCCAGGATAATGCTCTTGTAATCTCCTAAATAGAGGCCAGGAATGTGCTAGACACAAAAATGCACAAGACCACACCCACAACAATAACTATCCATCTCAAGGTGTCCGTAGTGCCATGGCTGGGAAACCTAGGCCTGGGGAAAGGTTTCAGAGGAGCCCAGGCCCAGGTACACTCCTGCTGCCCTGGTTAGGGCTGAGCAATGCGGCCCTCAGTGTGCTAGGAAAGACAGCATCGTGTGGTCTAACCCAGAGCCATCAGCCAGGAAGTGACCAGTGCCCTGAGTTCCTGTGTTCCTTTGGGAAAGAAGGAAGTCCTCCTACTTTCCAGGTCTCCAACAGCAACGTCCCCAAGGTGGCCCGGGTGATGGAGGGGTAGCCTGGAGAGCAATTTTCTTGCTCATGAAAGCCAGACTTCCCCTTTGGTCTCCCCATCCCCCCAGCTCCTTGATCACAACCATCTTGTTCCTCTCCTTTTCCATTTCACATTCACACCGTACAAACATGTAGTAAAAGTGAATCGAGCCTCGCTGTCTGTCACTTTCGCTTTTATTATGCTTGTAACAAAAAGAAGTGTCAGAAAGAAATTGAATCCAAGCTACAAATAGTGTGCCAGGATCCTCTCAAGCGAGGCTGTGCCTCAAGGAAGGGGCTGACCCCTGTGTGCTGCAGAAGAGCAGTGTGCATGGGGTGAGGCCCCCCACCAGGTCCTGCAGTTCTCAGGGATATAGCGTTGTGATCGCCATCAACAGACGATAGACAAGGAAGCTGAGGCTTGCCAAGGGCAAACGAGGAACCCAGTTTGCAGTTTCAACAATGGGCTGGGGGTATAGCTCAGCGGCACAAACACCTGCCTGCAGTTCCAACAAGTTGTAAAGTGAGGTCTTAAACCATCCACTGAGCCTGCCAACTCCAAGACATAGAGCAATGCTGCTTCTTATTTCTTCCTGACATGAAATTAATTTAGTTCCCCTGTGGTTTGGATACCATAATGAAAACTGTTAGAGTTTAAGTAATTGTGGTCCTATTTTTTCCTCTGTCACAGCTTAGGGAGTTTGTCTGTCCTGTGACTCTCTGGGGCCAGAGCTGGGGAGAGAATCATTTACAAGCATATATTCATGCCACAAATATCCAGTAAGAAACAACATGCCAGGTCTTCGATGTGTGATATCCTGAGATATGTGAACTTCTTGAAAAGGGACCCTTGGTGCCAGACCATAGAAGACCCTAATATTGGTGGATCACATGTACTCAGCCCCCTCCATGGGCCGGCTGCTGTTCAAGTTCTTCCCACATGCTAATTCCCGGAACCCCAAAATGCTGATGCTATCCGAGCTCCCAGGGTACAGATGTGATGACTCAGGAGTCAAGGAAACCTGCTCAAGGATCCCAGCCCTTGGGCTGTGTCCTGACATAATGCACCAAAATGAATGAACCATGACACTTCACAGATACGGAAAGTAAAGGGTGGGGGCCAGAGGATGAAGGGAGAAAGAAAGGAGGAGTTACTATTTATAGGTACAGGTTTCAGTTTGGCAAAGATGAAAATATTTCTGGAAATGGATGGTAGATGGGAGCACAATGAAAATATATTTAATGTCCCCTGAACTATATACCTAAAAATGACTTAAATGGCAAATTTATGTTGTGTATAATTTACCACAACAAAAAGGTAAAAGAAGATGTAACTTTTCAGTTCACCATTAAAATTCTTAAATTGATGCACAAAACAACTGGGCTCTAAAGTCCATCCTCTTAATCATCCCTGTACTAGACAGTTTATCCAGAGTGATAAGATGTGCATCTATATAAAGAGAGATTATTTAAAGGAGTTGAGTCAACAATTGTAAAACTCACAAGTCAATAATCTGTAGGGCAGACAGGTAGGCTGAAGACCCAGGGCTGGTCTTGTAGTCCAAGCCCAGAGGCTGGTACTGGTAGAATTCCTGTTCTGGCAGAGGTTGGTCTTTGCTCTAAAACCTTCAGTTGATTAAGGCCTACTCAGACTATGGAGAACAGTCTTCTTTACCCAAGTCCAGTGATTTAAATGCTAATCTTATCCAAAAGACTCTCACAGAGACATCCAGAATATGTTTGACCAAATATCTGGACACTGTGGTCCAGCCAAGCTGGCACATAAAATTAACTAGCACAGAGGGTCAATCGCACCTGGCCACATCTAAAGAGAAAGTAGCCCTGTTGTAAATAGGGAGTTGAAGATGAGATCAAGCCTAGGGATGCAGGTAAACTCCAGATCTGGGTCCAAAGACAAGTCCAAAGCAAATAGGTTGACCTGTTAAGGCAGAAGGAAAGATTTTGAGCAGGTTTATACAGGCAAAAGGTGACAAGGACAGAGCGGGCTTAGGGTAACTTATCCATGCAGCTGCTTGATGCTGAGCCCCTAGACTCCCACCAGGTGAAGAACCGTCTTGCCAAGGGCGGGGGATGACTACTTCAGGTGACAACCAACCATAGACCCAGTAGTATACGATGTCATCTTCCTTCTGGAGGGGAAAAGCAAAGTTCACGAGAAATGTTACCTAGGTAGCTGACCTTTCTTGAGTCCCAACCTGGCTCAGTTCTGCAGAAAGGGTTTCAATGGCATAGATATACAAAGACCAGCATGTAGTGAACCTCTGGGACTATGTTACTGAGCGTTGGGGGCCACCAAGCGACTCCCTAAGATAGCATTGGAGGCCAGAAGACAAATTCAGGAAGAAGAGGCCAGGTCAAAAAGGATTCTCCTCCCACAAAGGTACTTTATGGGTGCTGACAGACAGGAAATAAGACCAGAGGTGGGGAACTAGAAGGACAGGCTGAATGCAGTCAAGGCAGAGAGAGGGCAGAGGAGGATATGGAGGCCACATGAGGGATGATGTTAGCCTGGCAGAATATAGAAGAAGGTACAAGTTAGTGAGACATGGGTTCAGGAGCCAAGTCTTCCAGCACAGAAGGTCCATGGAGGCCCTCTTTGTACATAGGATCTGGAGTCTTGCCCTATGAAAGGAAGCTCTTCATAAAGAGTAGCTTCCTGTGAGTCCATAGCCATCTGTACCTTCAGGTCTCATTTCTAGGCAGGAGACAAGAACCACTTCTAGAAAAGCACAGTGTTCTCACAAAAATGAAAGTGATCTGGCACACAGCTCAGTCTAAAAGTCCCTGTTCCCCCATGGGTAAAGTGGGGGTGATCCTAGCTCTTAGCAACCCTGAGAAGCATTTTTGTAAAATCAAGTGAAGAAACAAGAGTGAAAGTCCAGTGACATCTCTAGTAGGCAATTCATTTGGGCTGGAAAAGAGTTAAGTTTCAGGTTCATCCCTGCCACTAGAGGAAGAAGACAAACACAGTGACTTTAGAAATATGCAAGTCCTGGAGAGGAAAGGAAATGGTGACTTGCTATATTCTAATTAAAAATCAAAACCAAACAAAACCATTTGTGGAAAAAAAATCTATTGCTATGGAGCCAGTGCCAGGAAAAGCACAGAATTACAGCCAGGGATTTATGAATAATCCAGCCCTGGCTTCTGGGACTATATAAAGTCTGGTAAATTGAGCTACAGAAATCCCAGGCCACAGAATGTGGGTGGGTGTTGGGAGTGAGCAGATGAAAAGTAGGTTTTTTGCCTTTAAGCCATGTACCAGCTAATTGTTCTCAGTCCATCTGACACCTTTCATTTCCTCTAAATGCTTCCCACCCCTCCTGGTCCCTTCCAGTTTGCCTAGTCTATAAACATCCGAGTCAGGATGTCATCAAACAGCAACGGCAATGGATACCAGGAATTAAAGAACTACAGTGATGGTTACCATTACTTTCTATGGGCCTGACATCATGTCCCTACTTTACATCTGTTATCTCATGGAGTCTTAACACCTGTACACTTTATATATGTAGAACTTGAAGTCCTAAGATGCTAAATAACATGTCTAAGGGTGTCCCTAAAACAAGCATATTAGACCACAGTTCCCCTGATAATTTAAGAACCAGTAAGAGTTGGGCATAAGAAATTCTAAATCCACTGAGAATTTCCATGAAAAAATATGTAAATGAATTTAGGAGCAATCCACTGGGTACTTGGCCAGCAGCTGTAAATAGCATTCCCCAAGGTTTAATTTCCCTGTAATGGTTCTTGGAGTTGAGTTGAATGAACAATTGTGGTAATAGGCAGGTTAATCTGCCCCGTAATTCACACTTGGTAGACTGTTGAGCAGGAGGCATTAAGGGCTTTGCCAAAGCAGAGCAGATCCTGAAAGGCGTCTCAGCCTTAATTGTTTCTGAGAAAAGGCAATAGTTTCATCTCTGACTCTGGGCATCTTGCAGAGAAAACAGGGTACAGAGCTCCCATAGGGAATGAACGGTTGGGCCAGGGCTGTCATTTCATTTTAAAGGCTTGCAGAAAAGTTTGGAGGAGTGGTGAGGATTAAAGCCATCAGTCACCTGCAGGCCTCCACAAGCTCTGGGATCAAGCTTGGGTTTGAAGGTTGGCTTCCTTGTGTAACCATAGGTAAATCATTAGATGTTTCCAGGGCTCCCTCAGCCCAAGCTTTTTGGTGAAGTAATTTTTTAAGGAGTTTCAAAACATGATCCAGTTAAATATTTTTTTCTTCTGTGTGCTGGAGAATAAAACGTACTGGCTAAATTTAGGAACTGTTTCTAGGTCCTTGAAATATTTGAGAATCAAGCTCAGTTTTTCCTTCCTTGCTTTTTAATAACAACCAGGAAGCAACCTCTGAGTATAATGGGAAGACCACGCACCTTACAGGAGGACCTCCCTTTTCCCAGACCACCCTGTGGGATCTCGGCCAGACGTTTCACTCTCCCCGAGCCTTCATTTTTTTATTTGTAAAACTGAATATTTGTATTAAAACATTCATGATGTGACTGTTGTAATTCACTCTGAGAACCTATGAAGTGTAAATTTGCTGAGATGTAAATGTGAATTGTGTGTAAGGGAGTTCTAAACAGGTGAATCACCTACCACCTAGCACCTGCATCTCCACACAGCTCTGTTGCTCTCTGCTTGAACCTAAAATATAGTTTAAATTTCATTTTATTAAGAAATACAATGTATATATAGAAAAATGCACAAAGCAAAATGGATAGTAAGAAAACAATGTAGAGGGCAATGATCAGTCATAAAAGGACACCTGTGAAATCAACATCCAGGTGAATTTAGGTCAGGGGACAGCAAATGTTTTCTATAAAGAACAGGATAGTAAATGTTACACAGCTGATTGGGTCTCTTTGGCATCTACCTGTCTTGGCTCATTAAGGCTGTATTAAGGCAGCTGAGTTAGACAGAAATATTAAAAATATTATAGGCAGTCAGAGAGGACCAGGCCCTTGAAGGAGCCAGTGCAGAAGATGAGATGCCTTGCAACTGTGGGGGAGACAGGCACCTCCACTGTGGACAAAAGATTAAACAGATGTTCCCACGTACATCCCTAGGGATGGACCTCAGGGACTGATATTCTAAATAGGTAGCAATCACCTTGAGAAAGCCAGCAAGAGTCGCTAACCCAACCCCCTACAGGAAAGGCTCCTGTTCTATATTCATGTCTGCTTGCTACGTGACTCGCTTCCCCATTTGATCCAATTTGATCAATTTTACCTGAACAGATATACTTATGATCTTATTGGTTGACCATAGTTTTGTTCCACCCCATGTCCACCTAGCAAGTTCCCCTGTTGTCCATCTTGGACCTGCCTCTCCTTGTGGTTTTGCTCTATAAAAGTCCCTAGGAAAGGCAGGTTCCTGGGCAACTGACTCAGGCCCCCCTTCTGTCCCTCTCTTGGACAAAAGCTTTCTTTTCTGCAATAAATATATTCTGTTCTTAACCTCCGTTGTTCCTAAAATTCAATGTAAAATTCATTCCTTGATTTTAGAGATCACGAAATCAACCCAGATATCTTCCAGGTTGGGAGATTTTTTTCCCCTATATCACTCGCATAACAAAATATCACAAATGGAGTGGTTTATAAACATTAGAAATTTATTTCTGTTCTTTTTTTTTTTTTTTTTTTTTTTCCAGTACTGGGAATCAAACTCAGGACCTCGTGCTTGCCAGGCAGGCGCTGTGCCGCTGAGCTAAATCCCCAGCCCCTAGAAATTTATTTCTGACAGTTCTGGAGGTAAGGAAGTGTATGATCAAGTGCTGGCAGAGCTGGTGATGGGAGGGCCTATTTCCTGATTTATGGATTAGTATGTAATTAGCCTCTTTCTGTCACTACAGTGAGATACCTGACATAATTAATTTATAAAAGGAAAGGTTTGTTTGGGAGTCATCGTTTTGTTTGGTCATCGTTCCAGTCCATGACTGATTCATCCCATTATTTCTCGTGATGAGACATCACATCAGGGCAGGAGGGAGTACCAAAGCAAAACCACTTACGCCATGAGCCAGGGAGCAAAGACAGAGAGGAAGGAGCCAGAATCTCAGTCTCTCAGAGGCATACTCCCAACAACTAAGGGCCTCCTATAAGGCCCCACCTCTCAAAAGTTCTAACACCTCCCAGTAGCTCCAACCTGGAGACCAACCAGACCGTTAACATACAGGTCTTGGGAGACAATCCCAATCCAAACTAACTAGCTCTCTTTTATAAAGACTCCACCTTCACAATCTAATCACCTCCCAAAAGTCCCATCTCCCAATATCATCACACTGATGATTAGGTTTTGACATATGAATTTGGAGGAACGCAAGCATTCAGACCATACCATCTGTCATTGAATTGTGAGAGCAGCAATACACAATGGTAAAAAATGTGCTTGCTTTTTTCCAATAAAACTTTATTTACAAAGCTAGGTACCAAGACTGGGAACACAGAGCACTTGCCTAGCACACTCTAGGTTTTGAGTTGGAGCCCCAACACCTCAAAAAAGAATAGCATAGAATAAGAAAAAGTACCAGATTATAATTTGCTGACCCTTTATATTACCAACTCCCAGAGCCACTTAATGCTTTCTTCTCAAAGAGGACAATGTAATATGTGTTACGTTGATTTTGATGGCAATCATTTCCATACTTGTCTTTCTACTTTTATCACCTAAGCATTCATCTCTAAACACTAACATTTTGTCTACCTTTTTTACTTAATATAAATGAAATGTTACAGTACTTCCTCTGAGTCTGGCTTTTCACAAAACATTGCCGGCACATCGCTCTAGATCATTACACTTTACTATTGACGCACATTTATATTTTCCCCATTGTAACTAACGCAGCTGTGAACATACTTATATAAATCTCTTAGTACACGTGCCCACAAATTTCTGATGGGTATAAACCTGGAAAAGGGAGTTTGGACTCTTAAAGTAGGCGTGTAAGCTAGTGACAACTCTTCTCTGTAGAAATGTGAACTTGCATTCCTACCAGCAGTGTTCAAGAATTCCAGTCGTTGCACATCCACCCCAACATTTGTTATTACCACACTTTAAAAATTTATCTCTTCAGATGAGTATAGTCATAGATAATGGTTTCAATTCATATTCCCTGCGGAGTAACCAGGTCCAACACCCTTTTGCATTTTTTGGTCATTTGGGTATCTTCATTTGTGAAGCATCTGTTCAAATCTTCTGCATACTTTTTCTACCTAGCTGTGTGACCCATCCTCATTGATTTTTAGAAATTCTGTTTATATTCTGAATGTGATTTGTTGACTATAGGGTAGCAAGTTTTTTTTCTAGTGCTTTTGGCTAAATATTTACCAAGTCATCTGAAGAACAGAGATGTTCCTAATTTCAGTGTAGTAAATTACATCAGTATTTTCCTTCATAGATTCCACTATTTATATTCTAAGAACTGTTCCATATCTTACAGATATGATCGTATTCAGTTTTATCAAATTTCATTTCTCTAGATTGTTGCTTATCTAACCTAAACCTATATATTACTGATATCAAGCATATCTGTGATATATACTACAAATATTTTCTCTCCATTTGTCATTTGCCTTTGAATGTATTTGTAGTATTTTTATCATTAAAAATCTATTAACGATATTTTTATTGTCAAACTTTTCTTTTACTGCATTTGGATTTTGAGTAATAATTTGGAAAACTTCCCTACAATATAGTTTATCTTCATATGAATATATATATCTGATCCATTTGAAGGTCATTCTTATGTATAGTATAAGGAAATGATATGTTTATGGTTTTACAAAGAGCCATCTGTTTTTCCCATGCCACTTATTAAAAAGTAATTCTTTGTCCCAAGATTTATCTCACATTTCTTATATTATATCCATGATTTCCATGTGTAGATGGGTCTGTTTCTTGATTTTCTGTTCCATCTTAATGGTCTGTCTATTCAAATGCCAGCACTGCACCATTTTACTTATAAAAGATTTTAGAATGTTTTAATGCCTAGTATCTCAGTTACTTTTCTCATTGCTGAGACAAAATATCCAATATCCAAAGTTAGAAGGGGAAAGGTTTATTTAGCTCACACTTTGCAGAGGTTTCACTCCATAATTGGCTGGCCAAGGCAAGGTGGCACATGGCAGAGTTCATGGTGGTGGAAGGCAGTAAAAGCAAGCAAGAGAAGACAGCAGGGACAAGCCTCTTTCTGGCCCTTATACTGTGTGCAGGTTACCTTCCCAAGGGCAGGTATGGCACTCACACTTTAATCCTAGCATTAGACCATGAGTCAATCACAAACTCCAGATTCAGCTGCCTCCAAATAGCCTGCCCCCATGACTACACGAGGCTTTGGGAGGACATCCAGATACAAACCATAACATTCCACCCCTGACCCCTCAAAGACTCATGTACATCCCTTTATGCAAAAGTCACTTAGTTCATCTCTAAGAGTTCCCAAATTTCTAAAAGTTCTAGCCTTGCTGAAAAGTCCAAGTCCCAAGTCTCCTCTGAGATTTAAGGCAAGCTCTTGCTTTTCCAATCCAGGGAATAGCACGCATGCAATCGTCAGCCATAAAAGACTAATGTTAATTTGTATTTTTCTCTATTCTCTTCCTGATAAATACAAAGAATTTTGAGCATTTTAACTGCATTTTGTCACCTTTTTTACTTGTGTATATCCTTCAAACACAGTGAAGCTATTCTTGTTACTTGTGTACCTGATCGCCAATAAACTTAACCTATGTACCTGTAGTTACCCCCCCACCCCCATTTCTCTGCAAACCTGTTTGCACCTTCAGTGTTTTATCTGGGTTTATTTTCCTTTAATTCTTTTTAAGGGTCTGCTAATAATGGATTCAGTTTAGTTTATCTGAAAATGTCTTCATGATATCTTCATCTTTAAGGGATATTTTTACTGGGTATCAGATTTTAGATTGACCACTATTTTATTTTCTCATTTTCAGTATAAATCTCATCACCTTCTAACATCCACTGTTTCTCTGGTAGAATCAACAGTCTAGATGTTATATCTTTCAAAGTCATCTGCACTGTTTTCTCTGAGCACTTTTAAAGCTTCTCTGTCTCTTTAAGGCTTTCAGCTATTTATTTTGACAGTATTGTTTATTCAGGGATTTCTTCTTGTCAGTCGGAGTTTTTAGGGATTCTTGTAGCTTGAGGTCTTCATCGGTTTTGAAAAGTCTTCGATTATTGTGCCTTCTTGCTTCTGTCTTGCTCTCCTTCTCCTTCCTCCAGGATTGCAGTGACAGATTTAGATGGTCTCACTGTACAGTGTTTCTTACCCTCTGTTATGTGTTTCTCTTCTTTTTTTCTCTCATGTATTTTTTTCTGTCATCATCCTTAGTATTTTCTTTTAAGTTATATTAAACTTACTAATTCTTTCTTCAACTGCATCTATTCAGTTATTAAACCCAACCACTGAGATATTTAGTGTATTTTTACCCCTAGAACTCCCATTTGGTTTCTTTTTATAGTTTTTTTATACCTATCAACATTCTCAGCTTTTAAAAATATCTGATAACATAATAATCATAGTTATTTTAAGGTCCTATCTGATAACTTCAATACCCGGATCCCCCATTACTAGTTTATTCCTTTTAATAATTGTTCATTCAATTGCATTTCTGCTGCCAAGGGGGAAAGAATAAAATATTTTGTACTTCTTTTGCTTATAAATGCCTTCTTGTTGGCTTTAACAAAGTATCTACAGAGTTGGGCAAATAAACAGAAATTAATAAATTGAGTCAAGGATAAGATAATAAGGATGGATAAGGACTGTGGCTCAATGGTAAATGCATGGCTCACCCGAAGGTTTTCCAACTCAAACACTTTAAATACCTTCAAGTCAAAGAAAATGCATCTGTGGATTGAATTTGCTTTCCCAGAGCTGCAAATCTATGGTCCATACTCTAGAGAAAGATGTCTCACCTGCCTTTCACTTTGATTTCAATGTTCAGAGAAACAAAATTTCAGGTTGCTTCATCCATTTACTCAAAATAAGTGGTAGAACCTGAAGAATTACTATGAAGTCTTGATAGTAACAAAAGCTAATGTTGATTCCTCTAAAGACTTTTGTATATTAATTTAACACAACAGTACAGTACTAGAAAGAAATGTTTATCATCTGCTTAATAGATGAGGAAACTGGAACACAGAGAGAATAAAGACTTGACCAAAATCACCCAGCTGTTAGGTAGCAGAGCTGGGATCCATGTGCCAGCTGTCTGCCTCCAGACCCACGGTGCAACCCTGACCCTGGTACTAGATGCGGGAAACAAGACCCACAGTCCTGCAAGTTGAAATTCTTCTGGCTTTTTTCACTGACCATGAACTCCATCAAGGAGCATAAAGAAATGTGCTATTTTCATGAATATTTTGAGATGCTGTGTTGTGTAAACAATTCTGTGCTGTCATTCTTTCTGTTATAAATGAAGACAAGTTTGAATGTCAATTCAATTACTAAATATATAATTGTTATCTTCATAAACTATGTTTTGACATTTAATATGCCAAACATGATCATTTTATGAGCAAACCAAGTTATCTATAATACATTTTTATGTGCCGCAGCTATCAAGATGTCTTCAAATTTATAGAGTGCTAAAAAAGTAACTGTATCATAAATTCAATTTTCCCTAAAATTGCCTTTTTTAAATGAAACAGGAAAAATTATATTCCTGTCAGTGTCTTCCCTCCACAGATTCAGAATTCCTGAGATGTTGAAATTGATCAAAATTAAGGGAGGGTCTTTGTGCAGTTGTGGATAGTCACCTATGGAAATAAATGTACCTGCAATTCTGTCTTCCTCCCGGGGGCTTGTGGAATTGCCTGTACATACATGGGATTGGGGAAAACAGACCTACCAACAAATTTTCAATGGTTTAAAAAAGGCCCCTCACATCTCCTGGAGCTCAGTATTATCAAATGAATTAAAGATTTCAATTTAAATTCCTTTTATTTTACAAACACAAAGGATCCACCAAGATGATGAATATCTTAATTACCTTGGTCATGGTCATCATTTCACAATGTATACGTACTTCCAGCAACACAGCATGTACCTCAAATATTCAGGGTTTTTTTGTTTGTTTTTTTGGTTTTTTTTTTGGTTTTTCTCCGGTACCGGGAACCGAACTCACGACCTTGTGCTTGCCAGGCAGGCGCTTTTGCCGCTGAGCTAAATCCCCAGCCCCAAATATTCAGTTTTTATTCATCAGACACACCTTAATAAAGCTGGGCTGAAAACTACAAAGGAAGATATTGGAAGAAGATGCAAATATATGCTCAGATTTATAAAACTTTATTATCTAAAACCTGCATAAATGAACAGAAAGAAGTGAATTGCAAATATACCATCAGTATTGAAACTATAATAAGATCCCAGTCACACAGCACAAAGTTTAAGAAATGTTATCCTGAAACTGAAATAAAAACCATTTGACTCTGAAATTGCCAGAAAAAAACCAAAGATGTGGATTGTAAAGAGAAAGAATTATTTAAATCTTACCAACTCTCTTTTATCTTGCTATTTACTTATATTTTAAGTTTCTCACATAAAAGAAGCCATGAGATATTGGAACTTGTTCATCTGATTTATTTCACTTAATATTATGGTCTCAAGATGCACCCATTTACCTATGAATGCCTCAAATTTATCCTTGTTTATGGCACATATGCACTCCATTGTGTTCAAATACTGTATTTCCTTCATCCATTCATCTGTTGATGGGCATATATGCCATTTCCACAATTTAGTTGTTATAAATTGTGCTGTTCCAAACTGAGGATGCATGTATCACTATAATACAATGACTTTAACTCTTCCAGGAAGATACCTAGAAAGAGAATAGGTGGGTCAAATGGAATTTCCATTTTACTGTTTTAGGAATCTTTAAAAAACAATAGATAATAGGAAGCAGGGACATCTTTCTCAAATGGGAAGTGGAACAAGAGATGGAAGGAGGTGGGAGGGAGGAGAGGAAAGGAGAATAGAAAAACAATTGGAAAAAATTGAAATAGAGCTTTTGCACATGGGAAGGGGACCAAGAGTTGGAAAGAGCAGAAAGGGATGGGAGAAATACAAGACAAACAAATGAATTAAGTTGTATTATGTACACATACCAAGTCCCCAAGTCACTAGTGATCTCTCCTGCTTGCTTCTTGACAAAGGGATCTCCATATTAAACTCTCATTGTTGCCCTATTCAAACACAGCATCTGTTTTCTACCAGGACCCTGACTTATAGACTTCCAAACAAAATTACACAGCTAAAAATAAAGGAAAAGGGGAAGAATACTAGACAAACTTATAAAAAAAAGGGGGGGGTGTGTTCTTCAGAAAATGCTGAATTCAAACCAAAAGCATTAAATAGGATTTAAAAGATCACATTATGGTGATGAAGGGTAAGCTCTACATTAACATAAAATTGTCTTAAAGCTATATGTGGTGAATTATATATAATTAAAATATATGAAGCCCAAAAATTGCTAGAAATGCAAAAAGAGGCCAAAATCCAATAGCACTGGAGCATCTTCTTTAGTCTTTAGAGATCAAGTTAAACATTAGTGGGAAAACTGGCAAAGTCTGTGCTTAGATAATAGAGTTAGACCAATGATGATTTCTTAGTCTTTTCAAATACCCTGCAGTGAATTGATTAACATCAGGAGAAGCTAAGTGAAGGATATATGCGAACTATCCTGCATTATTTTTGTTTAAAAAATCAAGTTAATAAAAGACAGAGATACATAAAATCTGAATGACATAGCTAACAACAATGACCTAAGAACAGAAACTACTATTCCTTCTCCTATGGTCATGAAATGCAAATTTTTGTGTTCAGTAGACATGGAAAAAACTTTTAAAAATTAAAATTATCAAGCCAAATTCTTATGCTGCTTTGGTTTGAGTAGTGCTCCCCTAGGTCTACATGTTAAGCCTTAGTCTGCAGGGTGACACTACTAGGAGGTGCTGGGGACCTCCAAGAGGTGTTATAGGATGTCCTTAGGTCATTGGGAGTAAGCCACCAAAGGAAACTGTGGGACTATCATGCTGCTCCAAACATGAGTATGCATGTGTCACTATAATATGAGTATGTATGTATAACTATAATATCACCCATTTCTTCTCTTTACTTCTCAGCTGAGGATATAAGTATTGTTCTCTGGCAGGTACTCTTGCTATGATGTGCTACCATTGTCAGAAGTCCAAAAAGGAAAAAAAAGGAAAAAAAAAAAAAAAAAGGAGCCACCTGAACTTGTGCTGGTACCACTAGAACTGTGAGTCAAAATAAACCTTTTCTCTTATAAGTGAATTGCCTCAGGTATTTTGTTATAGAGACAGAATGCTGACTAATGTATATCCATAAGGTAAAATTAAGTAGAAACAAACCAAATTTTCTGACCAGTTTTAAATTTTAAAACTTTCTCTAGTATCTTAAACAACCCCCAAGTTTAAGAAGTTAAAAACATAATTGCAGAAAGTAGCAGTTAATGCTGGTGACATTTTCAGTAGCCTCTTTTCTTCCTTCCTTCTTCTTTCCTTTCTTCCTTCTTTTTTTTTCTTTCCTTTTTTCCTTCCTTTCTTTTCAAAAATTTACCTGCTTTTTTAATATATTCCCTTTTTACCTGGCAATCATCTCTTCAGGTGAGGTGATCACTACTCCCACTTCCAGTGCTTAGAAACATGTTTGGTCTAAATCAAACCATAATGATCTCACTTTACCACCAGAAAATTCATTTAGGGCTGGACACATGAAGCTATCCTTGCAAAGGAACTTCGAAGGACAGTCTGGTGAGTGACTTCTGACAAAAGTTTTTTTCAGCGCTAGAAAGAAAGTTTCTTTTCTAGTCCTAGAAATTGTCATGGGCATGTGACATCTCAACTACGTCCTACTACCATAAAGGAGAACTAGCCTAAGGATAAGCCCTAAACGCTGAAGATGGAACAGGCTGTCACGATACTAAACTAACCAAAGCAGATTTTTCATTTTTCTATCTGATGACAGTGATGAATATGACTCCTTAATGCTGTCATTGAACTGCTGAGTAAACCAGCCCTGAGCCCTTCCTACCTCAAACGACTTGTGTGAGAAATAATAATTCCTCAAAGCAGTTAAGTTAGTCTTTTGTTATTTGTTACAGGAAAAACCCTAAGTGTTGTATAAAATTCAGGAAAATAATGAAAATAGAAAACAACATACTGAAACCTGTAGGGTGCAGCCAAAACATTATTTAGAGGAAAAGTTATTTCCTTTCATCTTTAATTTCTAACACGCCCACTGTCTGAAACAGATTATGCATTCAAATCAAGAAGCTGGGGAAAAATAATATAATATCATAGAAAACAAAAAAAAATTTAATAAATTGAATTTCTTTTCTATTGTTAACTTTTCTCCATATCGGTATCCCTACCTTGCTTTAAAGTAGGGCATTTCATCCTTTTCAGCATCCCTTGAGCTCAGTTTCAGGTTTTCTCTCACCTATCCCACTATTCCCAGGAAGGGAAGGTAAATGGCAAGTCACCTGGTTTCCAAGACATCTTGGTGAGTGCTTACTAGGTCTCAGCCACGTGTTGCTCATCAACCCAGTCCATCCAGACCTATTTGATGATGATCTGACTATAGCTTTTAGCTTCCTGAAATAAAGGAAACTAAGCTATCAGCCAAAATACTGAACAAAAAGAGCAACAAAATGTACAAAAGGGACACTTTAGAATCCAGGAAGAAGAATCCACACCAGTCCTGAGCAAACACATCTCCTGGCCTCTCCAATAAAGACGCTCACCCATTCCTAAGTGAGGAACTGGTGAACATTTTCTTCAAAAAACTTTCTAAGTCATTTAGAACTGGATATACATATTTATGCTGAGGTCAAGGTAGAATACATTGGATATATAATTCTTATTCTACAGCATAACTTTGAAAATTCTCCTGGAATACTTTTATTGATCTCTTTTGACCTTCCATTATGCCATCCAGTGAAAGACATATGTTTGGACTGTAAGACCCCATCTGACTATAACAATGTTCTGATCTGTAAGTGGGCAAAATCAAACACGCAGTTTTCCTATGTCACCGTCACCATCACCATCACCATCATCATAGCAGATAACCTTCACTGAGCATCTGCCACACAGCAGAAACTATGCTAAACACATTAAATGAAATTTTTAAATTTCTAAAACATGGCAAAGTAGCAAATAGGATTCAAACTTGGTTCTGTCTGATTCCAAATCCACATATGTAACCACAACACTGAACTAACCAGATCAGGATTATCTTTCATCCGATTATTCTGAGTGTTACACTTTCACAATGGTTTCCACAGTTCATCCTCACAACAAATCAGAGAAGCAAAAATTATCACCCCATTTCACAGGTAAGGCTTCAGGGTGTGAATAACATTCTCAGACCATGCACTGATTAGGTAATAGCACCAGACTCTAGGCTTCCTTCCTTCTGCTCTGAAATTCAGGCTTTTACTCTTCTGTCTCTTGTCACGCTAACCACTGCCTTTCTAACTACCAGGGTAATAAGGAAGACAATGAATTGCCCCTGGATTCAGCATGGAATTTTCCCTCCCTGCCTCCTTTGCCCATTCCTAGAAAAGAAAGTGGTCTGTACATTTCATTACACATTACCACCTTCATTATCTTCAGATACATTTTTGTCTTGATGATTTTTTCTTCCCCATTTTCTTATCAAGACTTTGTACATAGCCTATAATTATGCCATTCAAGGTGACAGCCACTTTGGAAGTTCTCCGTGCATTAGCACATAATTTAGGGAATTATTAGCAGCCCCCTCCCCAGAGAAAGCATAAATTTCAGCCAAAGCAATTATTTGGATAGGGAGCTTTACAGAAGTTGGAATTTTCCAAAGGCTCTCTCCCAGCCTCTGTGAAAGCAGACTAGAAAAAAATGGTAAGGCCTTCTGTCTACCAAATATTGGGTATTTCTACCAAATATTGGGAGACTTTTTCAAGTCTCCTTGCTCCTTCATTTGGGATCAGGACATCGTTTGCTATAGTCAGAATGGAACTTCCAAGTATAAGTAGTATGAACCAGATCAAAGTGATAAAGAAATGAGCCCTGTGTATTTCTCTGTATGAGCTGTATAAATTGAGTATCTGTTATACACTGCAATTTACATGCTGTATATCACTGTAACAAGAAAGATATTTGCATGCTGTTATTTTCTGTTGCACAGAGATACACAACATGTAAATTGTCAAAGAAAGTTAAAATCTAAACAAAATAATAGATATCTCTAAAATACATGTATTGAGAATAGCGATATGTAATGTAACAACCACTGCTGATTCATATTATTTTGTCTTGAGACTCTGTATCACTTTGAATGCTCTTGGTTTGATTTGTTTATGTTTGTGATACTGGTATGCTGCTACTGTTCTATTTCTGTGTTTATTTGTTTCTCATTTACTACTATCTTTAAAATAAAATAAAATACATGTATTCAGTATCTCTTATAAATACTTTCTGATACTCTGGTGTCTCTTCAGATCATATAAATCTTTCACCTTTTACAAATACTTTCTGAGACTCCCTGATGTACAATTACTATGTTCCTTTCCATTCCCCTGCATGTTCTAAGATATTCCTTACGTAAGGAACTACAGCCACTGTGGACAGTTTTGATCTTAGGGTCTGCTTCTCTCATTAACTATAAGGCAGTTCTCAGAAGTGATCTGAGATGCTACTTGTATATAAAATAGAGCCTGTGATTTTCAGGGGCTAAATAACTGGGATGTGCTGGTGGTCAACAAGCTTCTGGTCTGTAAGTACTTTCATCCTTCTTACTGTAGTAAACAGAAAAGCCTTATTTTAAATTCTGTCGCTATGTAGATCTTATTTGCTACAATAGATCCAATGCAGAAGAACATCTTGAAAAATTCTATGGTAGGTTCCACTTCCGGCAATAGCAGGCTAGGTTTTTTCCAGTCCAAATATCTCTGTAAAATAATTATACAGTATAAGCAAAATACTGTAAAAATCTGCTTGCCAGGTATGAGAAAGTTACCACTTGTTTTTTTAATTTTAAGGCATAAATAGGGAAACATGAGAGGTTAGCTGGCCATTGAGGCTTTCTGAGAGACAAGTACCAATTCAAAAGTAAAAGTGATGAGAGACTGAAAAGTTGAGCAAACTTTTCAAAAATAAAAGCTAGAGTGAGACAGAGATAAAGTTCATGGTATTTCAAGAAGAAAGGATCTAGTAAGGCCAATAAATTTTAGTTACCACTAAAAAAACTGAAACTTTGGAGAAAGTGTCAACTGGAAATAGCTGGAGCCTCACAAGGTCTGAAGCTCAAGTTAAAATCATCTAATCTCCTATTACAATTAAGGTAATCTTATAATTATAATAATTATAATGGGTATCATTATAATATGATAATATAATTAAGATCTACAGATCTACTATTCCAGGAGCAAAAGTAAATCCTCTGTGGAATAAATTCATACATAATGTCTAGCTTGCATTTTAAAAAAAACAAGGTGAACAAAAAGACAAGATTTAAACAAAAATATAAGGGAAGAAAAACAGTACTCCCCAATGAGTACTGCCCAATGACAAAAAGTACTCCCCAGTGATACTACATTCCAATGCAATTCACAACTGCCAAGATACGAAAACAATATAAGTGCTTATAAATAAATGGTGGAATATAAATGCAATGGAATAGTATTCAGTCTTTTAAAAGGCAATACTGGCATTTCAGACAACATAATGAACCTGGAGGACATTGTGCTAAATGAAATAAGGCAGGTACAGAAAGAAAAATGAGGAATGGTCTCTTCATATGTGGAATCTTTAAAAAGAAGTTGAATACGTTAAAAAAAAAAAAACAGAGCGGGGGCTGGGGATTTAGCTCAGCAGCACAGTGCCTGCCTGGCAAGCTCAAGGTTGTGAGTTTGATTCCTGGTACCGGAAGAAAAACAAAACAAACAAACAAAAAAAAAAAACAGAACAAAACAATTCTTATCAGGCACTGGGAGGAAGAAAAAATGGGGAGGTGTAGGAGAAAGAGGATAAACTGATGGTAATGTAGAATTAATATGTCTACAGATCTACTATGCAGCAGGAGAACTATAACTAATAATGTTATATATTAAAAATTTACTAGAACAGAGGACTTCAGAGGCTCTTTAGCACATGCACAAAATAAAGAGGTGGCTATGGGAGGTGATGGATATGTAAATTTGCTTACCTGGACTAATCATATCATTATATTTACATCATATCATTATATTTACATAGAGCAGAATATTATGTTTTGCACCTTAAACATGAACAATAAAATAAATTTTAACAATATATTGCATGCAGTTTAAAGTGATTATACATATAAAATTAAAGATTAAATAGCAAGGTGAAGGAAAAATGGGCAGAGAAACTAAAAAAAAAGAATTAAATGGAAATTTTGCAATTAAAAACTCCAGTAATTGAGATAAAGATATAAATGGGTATGTTTAGCAAAATACTACATATAACAAAAAGAGAATTCATGAATGAGAAATAAATACACCAAATGAGATTAAAAAAATGAAAGATCCAGAAAATAGCATAACATATACAACATGGCAGCAATCTATTATGTGTCTTACTGGTGTTTTAAAAGTAGAAGGGAGATAGAGGGAATGATGCAGAAGTTTTTTAAGTGATAACTACCGAAAATTTTTTTAAACTGATAAAGTGCTTTTCATAGCAAACAAAATAAATATAAATAAACTTGTAGACATGCCATAGGGAAAAAAATTAAGAACAGGAAAAAAAAACTCATAATAGAGAAAAGGACACATTGCTTTCAAAAGAACAACCAAAAAAGTAAACACTAACTTATTAGCAGAACAATGGTAACATGAAGTCAATGACCTCACCATATCCTGAGGATGTGAATTGATAAATATTTACAACACAGAATTCTATACTCAATAAAGCTATCTTTGTAAAATGAAGATAGATTAAATTATTTTCAAATAAATAGAAACTGAGATAGCTACCAGAAGATTTCACATTAAAAGAAATACTCAAGAGCATTCTTCAAGTACAAAGATGATTCCAGTTGATAGATTGATATTAGAACAAAAATGAAGACCAAATGGAAAGGTAAAATGTATGTGAATGCCTAAATCAAAATTGAATGACTAGAACAATAAAAACAAAATTCTACTGTGCTTAACATATACAAAGAATTGCAGAAAACTACATATTCAAAAAGACAATAAATGGACTCAGACTATTACACTGGCCAAGAAGTGATAAAAAGTTCTTTTGAAAAAAAATTCCAGACTAATTGCTAAAAAGATTAAAGAATATATAGTGAACAAATAAATAGAAGGAAAAACAAAGAATAATGAAATATATCTTGATTAACCCAAAAGAAGGTGAGAAAAGAGACAGAGGGACACAGAACAAGCAACATTACTTACTATTGCTTAAATCATACACAACACACTACACACTCACAAAATCTAACTGGCATATGACAGTACTTAAAAGCATGGCAGGTTCTGAACTAATAACACCATATTCAAATCCAGGTTCCTTCAGTTACTTGCTATGTAAACTTGGAGTGAGAGCTTCCATGAAGTTATAATTCTTCATCTGTTAATTGAGGGATAATAATACTTCTCCCCTGGTTTTTCTGAATAGGAAATAAAATCACAGATGATAAGTGTAGTGTCAGGCCCTAAGCAAATACACAATAAATGATAGTACATATTAATCATAATTATCAGCAAGAAATTCTTAAAGTAATCCCCAAAACGGCAGTTTAAAAATTCCACTATAAATTAGAATATAAAAATTGGTTCTGAGGATGCTGCAGTGGTGGAGAGGCTTTAGGGTGGTCCCCATAATTCCCGTCACCTGTCATTCATACTTTTGTGCATTTCCTTGCTCTTGAGTATAGGAAGAGCCTGTGATTTGCTCCTTTTTTGGGTTTTGTTTGGTTTGATTCGATTTGGCTTGGTTTCAATGCTGGAGATTGAACAGATGCTAGTCAGTCACTCTCCCACCAAGCTTTATCTCCCAATCACGACTTCCTTTCAGCCAACAGAATCCAGTAAAGATAATAAGATGCATATATGATTATATCTGCATGATCACGTAGCACCCATCTTGCTAGAATATCTCCCTCCATTGATGGCTTTAAAGAGAAAAGCTGCCATGAATCCAACAGCCACAAGGAAATGAACTATACCAACATGAGTGAGCTTGAAAGAGCGTCCTTCTCCCATAAAAGCTCGTGAAAAGCCAGCTTTGGCTGACATCTTGGATGGTGACCTTGTAGGACCCTAAGGAGAAAAGACAGATAAACTGTTTGGGCCTTTGACCCATAAAAACTATAATAAATATGTGTGCAAATGTTTGATAGCAGACAGACAGACAGGTGGGAGAGAACTGAGAGACAGATTCCACGTCTATTAGCAGTTACTACCCCATTCCTTCCTCTTCTACCCCTTGGAAACCACCTGTCTATTTCTCTCTCCCTCGTTTGTCATTCGGACATTTCATACAAATGGGATCATGTTATATGTGACCCTTTACTGTCCGGCTCATTTCTCTTGGCATAATGTTTTCAAGGCCCGTGCATGGAGTAGCATATATCAATAATTCATTCTTTTATTGCTGAATAATATTAAATTTTATATATGTACCACATTTTGTTGATTCATTCATCATTGATGGACATTCAGATTTCTTCAATATTTTTACTACTATGAACAAGGCTTCTGTAGACACTCATGTACAAGTGTTTGCATGGGCATGTTTTCATCCCTTTGGAGTATACCCTTAAGTGTGAGATTTCTGTGTCATATAACTTTGTGTTTAACTTTTTGAAGAACTGATGGACTTTTTCCAAAGTGCACCATCGTGCATTCTAAATATTTAGTCTCACTGTTTTCTCCATATCCTTGCCAACACCTGCTGTTATGATTATTTTTACTACTGTCATTCCAACAAGTATGAAGTATCTCATCCCGGTTCTGGTTTGAATTTCCATGATGGTTAATGATGTGAAGCATCATTTCATGTATTTATTAGTTAGGTAGATCGAGGAATATATATATACTTTGAAGAAATGTGTATTCATAAACTTTGCCCATTATTAATTAGATTGTCATTCTAGCATTGCATTTAAGAGATCTTAATATAGTCTAGCTACAAGTCCTTTATGAGACGTCTGATTTGCAAATGCTTTTCCTCTTCCTGTGAGTTGCTTTTGGACTTTGTTAATGGTGTTCTTTGAAATACAAAAGCTTTTGGTTTTGGTAAAGTCTAGGTTTTTTTCTTTTGGTTTTGTTTGTGTGTTTGGTGTCATAGCTAAAACCTCATTGCTTAACCTCAGGTCCTGAAGATTACCCATTTTCTTCTATCAGTTTAGTAATTTTAGCTGAGAAGTTTGTGATAATTTGCTATAAGACATAAAATAACTATGATAGTTAAATTTATTAAATATTTATTATGTATCAGAATGTGTGTTTCATTATTTATTCTCACAAAAGCATCACAAAGGCCACTATTATCATCCCTTTTCACAAGTGGGTAATATGAGGCTCAGAGAAGACAAGTAATTTAGCTATGGCCAGGTTACTATTTATACAGAGTAGAGGAAGAATTTGAACTTAGATAGTTTAACTCAGAATCCACACTTCTAGGCAACAAAGATTTTTCTTCAAACCATTCAATCAATGACATAAGCAGATGCTGAAGAATCAGCTCTCCTACTTCCTCCTGGCCTGGTTAATGCTAAGGAAGCTGAGTCGTTACACTGCCATCCCTCGCACCTGGACAAAGATACTGTCATCTGAGCAGTTGGCCCTGGCACCAATCTGAAAGGGAGGCTAAACTTTTCAAGGAATGTATTAAGAGTCCCAAAAAAATTTACTTGTTAGAAGAGTTTATTTTCAGCAAATGACACAGGGAAAGCTGGATATCCATATGCAAAAGAATGAGTTTAAACTCCTGTCTTACACCACATGCTAAATAAATAAATGAAAGACAAACAATAGGCAATAACAGAAAAAAATAGACACAGTACATTGGACTACATCAAAATTACAAACTTCAGTGTATCCAATCCCTATGGATAGAGTGAAAAGGTATCCCAAAGAAAATGAGGAAATAATTATACACCATACATCTAATTAGGGTTTCATAGCTATAATATATAAAGAACTGCCACTCAACAACAGCAAAACAAACAACTTGATTTAAAAATGGAAAGGATTTAACAGACATTTCTCCAAAGAAGATGTATGAATAGCCAATAAGCACATGAAAAGATGGTCAACCTTACTAATCATTACAGAAATACACATCAAAACTAGAATGTGATACCACCTCATTCCATTGGAATGGCTGCTATAAAAAAAGGAACAGAAAAGGGAAGCACTGGCAAGAATGTAAAGAGATTAGATCCCTTGTCAGTTATTCATGGGGGTGTAAAATGGTGCAGCCACCGTGAAAAACATTATAGTGATTCCTCAAAACATTAAAAATATAACTACTGTGCATTACAAAAAGCCCACTTCTGAGTACATACCCAAAAAGAATAGAAAGCAGGGTCTCCAGGAGATATTGGTATACCCATGGTCATAGTAGCATTCTCAGCCGGTGGAAACAATCTAAGTGTCCATCAATAGATGAGTGAATAAACAAAATTTGGAATATTATTCAGCCTTGAAAAGGAAGGAAATTCTGATACATACTACAACACAAATGAACCTTGAGAACATCAAGCTAGTTACAAAAAAACAAATACTGTATGATCCCATGTATAATATAGGAAGACTTACAAGATAGTAGAATGGCAGCTGCCCAGGGCTGAGGGACCAAACAATGAGCAGTTGTTATTTAAAGAGTGTAAAGTTTCAGTTTTACAAGATCAAAAGAATTCTGGAAATGGGCTGCGCAGAAATGTGAATTTGCCTTCACACTTTTAAGCTGTATGCTGAAAAATATGATGATATATTTTATAATATGTATTTTACCACAATTAAATTTTTTTTCTTGCAAAAGGAATTCTCAGGGAGAGCCCTGCAGCGGATGTGTGAGTGGAAGCAGGCCCTCCCAAGGCCGTCCTGCGGGAATCTGTGGAGGTAGTGCGGACGCCAGGACCTTGATTTACTGTGTGTATTACGAAAGTTGGGGCCAGACCCTTATCACCGAGCAGCAGCGGAGAAGCTGCGCCCGGCCCAGCACTTTCCTACCCTGCCTCTCTTCGAGCCAGCGCTCAGCTTCTTCTCTAACTCAATGTTGAACAAATATTTAAAGAATATTTGGCAGAAGAGGCCTCGAATTATCAGCCTGCCCAGGGTGCCCACGTGTTCCAGGCCAGCTCTAGGTTGTGCAAAGCGGAGGGCTGCATAGCCAATCTCACTAACGAGCATAAGTTAAGCCTGTCACCGGGTCCACACAGTACGGATTGCGGTGTTTCTGCTTAGCTGATCGGAAAATTGTAATACTTCGGCTTCAGTGTTTTCAGCGGCTTATAGCTGAGTATTCATTAATTATGTAAAACAGGCTTCAGGGGACCCATTCTATTGAGTTAATTAATATTGAGTGTTCCCAGCCAATTAGCAGCCTTCTTTCCTTATTGTGAGAGGCGGCTGCAGAACCAGCCAAGCAGGACTGGCTCCCTCCACACGGCCCCTGTAACTCCATCTCCCCTCTGTGATAGCACTGGGCAGCACCGTGAGCCGGAAGGCCCAAGGCTTGGAGGGCCTCCCTTCCCTGGGCCTGCTGTATCCTGGACCATCCACTGTCTGTTTAGACATGGCGCAGCTTCGAAGTGTGACTGTCGGGCAGCAGGATGAGCATCGCTGGAAACGCTCCTAGAAATGCAGACTATCAGCCCCTAACATAGACATCCTGAGTCAGCATCTGTAGTTTAACCATCTAAATCCACTGTAGCCCATAAGCACACTAAAATTTGGGAAGCACTGATGTAGAACATCACCCAAGACGCTGCCCGTTCTTCTTTTTTTTTAGGGGGTCCTTTATTTAGGAATTACTTAGTTGTTTCACAATTTCGGTGCCCCCCATTCGGATTTAGGCTAATGTGAAGACAAATAAGAATTTAACTGCTGAATAGTTACATATGTTAAAATCTGTTTCTTTTCTTTCTTTTCTATTTTTTCTCTGTATCAGTGCCTATCAATTTGACAACATATGGAGTTTCAATGTGTGTAATATATTTTGATCGTATCCATCCCATCACTTTCCCTTCCTCCCTCCCTTCCCCTTTGTTCAACTACTCTTATAGTAGCCTCTCCTCTACTTTCATGGCATCTCTTTTAGATCCCACATATTGTATTAGGGAAACATTCTATATTTGTCTGAGTTTGGCTTATTTTGCTTAACATGCAGCTCTCCAGTCCCACCCATTCTCCTGCAAATGATAAAATTTCTTTCTTCTTCATGGCTGAATAATATTTCAGTTCAGTGTGAATATACACCACATTTGCTTTATCCATTTATGTGTTGGTGGATACCTAAGTTGGTTGCTTCTGTATCTCGGCTATTGTGAAGTGTGCGGCAATGAACATATGTACGCCAGCATTCCTATATTCCTTTGGATATAGACCAAGAGGTCGTATAGCTGGATCAACTGGTAGTTCTAGTTTTAGTTTTTTGAGGAACCTCCACACTGATTTCTACACTGGCTGTGCTACTTTACGTTCCCACCAGCAATAGCAATGCTTTCCTTTAACTCCTCTCACCCTTGCTGGAATTTATTGTTTGTTATATTCTTGAAGATGGCTATTGTGACGGGGCTAAGATAGAATCTTACTGTAGTTTTGATCTGCGTTTCTCTAATGGCTAAGGATGTTGACATTTGTCAAGTACTAGCCATTTGTACTACTTCATTTAAGAAGGTTCTCTTCAATTCATTTCTTCATGTATTGATTCATCTATTTGATTTTTTGGTTTTTTTAGTTCTGTACATATCCTAGATATTAATCTTTTATCAGAAGAGTAGCTGGCAAAGGTTTTCTTCCATTGTGTGGGCTGTTCCTTCACTCCATTGTTTCTCACGCTGCGCAGAAACTTTTTACTTTGATAGAGCCCCGTTTGCTGATTCTTGCCTTGCTGTTATTTCCTGTGCTGTTGGAGTTCTATTCAGAAAGTCTTTGCCTATGCCTGTGTCTGCAAGTGCTTCCCCTATGGCTTCTAGCAGTTTTAAAGTTTCAGATCATCTATTTTCATCTTTGATCCAATTTGAATTAAATATTTTGTACCAAGTGAGAAATTAATACTGTAGTTTCAAACTTCTAATGTAGACATCCACTTTTCCCAGCACCATTTGTTATCAAGGCTATCTTTTCTCCAATGTATTTTTCGATTCCTTTGTACAAAATCAGATGGCTATAGTTGCACCGGTTCATTTCTGTGTCTTCTATTCTACTCCATTGGTCTATGTGTCTATCTCTGTGCTGTTTTTGTTATTCTGGCTTCGTAGCATAATTTGAAATTGGGTATTATGATGCCTCCAGCCTTGCTCTTTGATTAGGATTGCTTTGGTTCTTCTGGGTCTTTGAGTTTCCACATGAGTTTTAACATGATTTCTTTCTGCTTCCTTGAGCAATATCACTAGAATCTTGATGGAGATTGCACTAAATCTGTAGATTGCTTTTGATAATATGGTCATTTTAACAATATTAATTCTGCCAATCTGTGAACATGGGAAGTCTTTTCCTTTTCCAGCATCTTCTTCACTTTTTTCTTTGATGTTGTATAATTTACACTGTAGAGGTCTTTCAACTTGGTTAAGTTGGATACATATTCATATACAATGTATGAATGTATGTATCATATGTTTGTGAGTGGAATTGTTTTCCTGATTTCTTTTTCAGCTAGCTCATTATTGGCATAAAGAAAGTTACTGGTTTTTTTAATGTTGGTTTTATATTCTGGCCTACCCCAGAATCTTCCTTCTCCCTTATTTTAGCCATGTAGACTTCAATGAACAATTTTGAGCCTTTCTTCCCTCCGTGTCTAATTTTACCATCCTGCCATGCTGTCTGACCATTTTCAAATACCAGCGTTCAACTCTTAGAGACATAGTTGCTCATGGAGACCGCCGGTGCATTGGTTACATCAGAATCTCGCAGTCTCTTTGTCCCTGTGTAGCTTTCTTTCTTTTTCCATAATACAACGCACTTTAATCATTATTTGTTATCCCACTCTCCTGCCCTATGGCATCTCATCTGTAGATGCTAAGGCTTCGGTGTCCCGGGGAATCTTCCATACACCTTTGCAGTTTTCTTCCCATTTCAGTGACCGCTCCGAATCACCATGTCTCTTTTTAAGCTCCTCATCTCAGATGACCTCTCTTCTCCTCTTAGTCTGCACAGCAATTCATGCCATCCAGACACCATGTCTTTCCTGTCTTGCCACCTTCAAACTTACCTACATCGGCACTGTATCTTTTCTTCCCTCTTTCTCAATGTGCCCCTCCTCTGGTCTGTGAGGTATGACTGAAATATATAGTGTATGTTTAAATTTTTAAATATTTATTACAGTAAAAATATATGTGTTTCTCATGCTGCGCAGAAATTTTTTACTTTGATAGAGCCCCGTTTGCTGATTCTCGCCTTGCTGTTATTTCCTGTGCTGTTGGAGTTCTATTGAGGAAGATGTTTTCACCTATGCCTGTGTCTTCAAGTGCTTCTCCTATGGCTTCTAGCGGTTTTAAAGTTTCAGATCTTCTATTCACATCTTTGATCCAATTTGAATTAAATATTTTGTACCAAGTGAGAAATTAAAACTCTAGTCTCAAACTTTTAACATAAATGTCCACTTTTCTCAGCACCATTTGTTAACAAGGCTAATCCTTCTCAACGTACACCACACACACACACACACACACACACACACACACACACATGCTTATCCCATTAGTCTTGCCACTTTCTCAAGCAGTTTCATGAGTATTTTTGATTGCACTGTTGTGGCTGCCCTGGTGTACTAAATAGATTCAAACAATTTCCCTTTCATGGTCATTTTGACTTTGAGGAAGAGCCAGTAGTAAAATGGTGCCAGACTCAGTCATGAGAACACTCCATAATGTTTTCATGAGCCTAACTTTTGATTCTATGCCACTTGGCAGCAACAGTCACCGTATTTTATCACAGTTCATAAAGACACTCAGGAAAGAAGACTTCCAGAACTGCTTCAGAAACTGGCAAAACTAATGGGATAAGTGTGCGGGGGTGAGGGGGAAAAATTTTGAGAAGGATGAATGGTAATGTATTTTTTTACTATAATACATTTTTAATTTAAATATTCACTCTATATTTGATCACACCTCATAAATCTAAGGATAACTCTAAGCCCTATTGTTCAGCATCCTGCAGTAAATCAATCCTGCAAAATCTTCAGAATAATGTTTAAATTCTGTCCATGGCTCATGACTATTTATTGCCCTTTATCTCCTGCCTCTCCCTACGTGCTTCTAACACACACCCTGCACTCACTCAGACTTTACCAGGTCCTGCCAACCTATGGGAAGTCCCTCAAATGTAATTCTGTGTCTACCTGAAATGTCTTTTAGACCTTCCTTGGAGTTAACTGTTGTCTGTCCTCTAGAACTCAACTCCAATGTAATCTCCTTTTGAGAAGATTTTGACTATCCTTCCACTCATATAAGAGATTTCTATATACTATTGACAATAATATTTCTATGCACTATTGACAATATTTTAAGTAACTATGAATACTTTCCATGTGTCAAGCACCTGGTGTGTTAAGCACCTTATGTGCTTAATTTCCTTTAATCTTCAATAACATGATGAAGAATTATTATTTATCCCTATTGTACAATGGAAACATAGAGGTTCAGAGAGGATAAGTAAGTTGATCAAAGTCATATTGCAAACACTGTTATTTGTGACCCCAAAGCCCAGTCTCCCAACCACCGTGCTATACACACTATTGTGCTCCATGACACGCTGTGCTTTCCTTTACCAAAACATTTTCCCCATCATTCCCAGTGTTCCTTGGCCCCTGGCCATGTGTTGGTCTCTACCCACCTCTCTTAGTAAGGACAATGAGGCCTCTGAAGTCAAGATACTGTCTTTCTTACCGGCATAGCCCTCCTTGCAAACCACAGGGCTCTGCAGTGAATATGGGGTCTTAGTCTGCTCAGGCTGCCATAACAGAATACCACAGACTGGGTGATTTAAATGACAGAAAGCTACTGTCTCACAGTTCTAAAGGTTGAAAAGTCCAAGAGCAAGCTCCCAGAAGGGTTTGACTTCAGTGAGGGTTCTCTTCCTGGCTTGCAGATGACCACTTTCTAGCTCTGTCTTCACAGGACAAAAAGAGACAGATCTTCCTTGGTGTCTCTTCTTTTTTTTTTTTTTTTAAAGACATCAATTCTATTGCATCAGGCCCTTCCTCATGACTTTATTTAACCTTAATCACCTCATTAAATGGCCCATCATCAATCCAGTCACATGAAGGTTTGAGGCTTTTAGCGTCTAAATTGGCAGGAGAGGGGCACGATTCAGTTCACAGCAATGAGCCACATGGAGCCACTGTTTCAGTAGCTGTGCGGCATAAATCCCACCGACAGTGGAGAATGAGCAGCTTACATCTCCAAAGCCTCCGGAAACACCTGAGATGATCCAGGAAAGCATCCCAGAGGAGGGGTCTTAAAGGATGCATGGAAAACATGCAGGTTGAGAAGATGGCAACAGCCATTTCTGTCTGTAGGAAGAAGTGGGGATAAAGTAGGACAGCATGGGCAAAGGCACAAGTATGCAAAGATGAGTGGCTAGGAGAAGAGGTTTCAGTCCCAGCAGGATTTAAAGACTATGCTCAAAAGCACAAGTTTTATAGGACAAGTCTCAGACTGTGCAGCCTCTCATCTCTCCCATCATCTTTGCTCAGCTGGTTGAGGCTGCTGGGAACACTAAGTTGAGAAAAATTCTGAGGCTGCATAAGGATTCATCAGGAAGAGGATAGTGATAGATTAGTGATGTCTGCCCTGGTGCTGGCTACAAGGCAATAAGAGTAGCAGCAAAAGCACTGTGGATTTGCCTTCTACCTCTGCTGGAGATATTGCCCTTCAGTGTCCCCCTGCAGGGGAAAGCAGATGCACATGGACCCATAAATATATGGGTCACCCCACTGTCCTCCATGTTCCTCCCAGCTGTGCTTTCCCTGGATGGAGCCCTTAGCCTGAGACGCTGCTTAGAGAGTGCTACTGCTGCTCACCCTGAGGGTGCACATTCTGAGGCTCCTGTCTTAAGACTCAGGTGTCACTTCCCAACACCTCTGGGGGCCAGGGCAGTGCTGGACTCTGCAACTGAAGAGAATGGAGCATTCCAAATCTACATTTACCTGTTTCCCAGGGCTCCAAAGCAGTTCCACCGTGCCCCTTTCTCACCAAGTTGTCTCATACAAATTGTGCATTCTTTCACCTCCTGACCTTCACCTTCCTAACCTTGGAGACTCACTCTCCAAAAGGCCTGGCAGTGAGCAAAAGTCACACCATCCACGTCCTACTCTCGATTCTCTCTTGTAGCTTCTGATTGCAGACCAACTTCTATTTTTCTCAGCTGTGAAACAAAAGTCTCCTTACACATTAATGGAGACAAAGGGGTCCTAATGAGAAGATAGGTGTTAACCATATCCTGAGCCTGACCCTCCATCGAAATACTTTATTAAGGGGGATTGAATTCGGAAATAAATGTGATGCTCTGTAAAGACCTTCCCCACCTCTACAGCACTGGTGACACTGGAAGCATATTAATAGACAAATTTAATGAACCTTTCTTATGCAGATGCAATATGCTAAGTACTCTGCATACACTGTCCTATTTAATCCTCACGTTAAATCTTGGGAGGAGGGTAAATGTTGTATTGTGTGCTTTGGGTTGTGATGTGGCTTCTGTATTCTTAGTGTTTATTTCCCTGTTGCTCTTCCTTGGTAAACAACTTTGAAGGAAAAGATGGAGTTTATACCCCCACCTGAGACAAAGATTAAAAGGGAAGCAGCTCCCTCCACCCCAACCTTAGAATTCTAAAGTAAAAAGGTGTTAATAATTGCTAGGGAGTCAGAAAACATTCCACTAATAAGGATCATAGCTAGCATTTATATTGCAGCCTTATCTGTGCTTTACAAGCTGTACACATAGGCTATGAAAGAAACACTGTGGAAGATCAGAGAACTAGGACAGAAAGTGGTTAATCATTGCTCAAGTCAAACAGCTGGTAAGTGATGGCGACCAAACTCAGATGCAGGGAAATTCCAGCCCAACACTCTAATCCATTATGACGCTGCCTCCTCTGAGGTGCTGAAGCTCAAGGCAACCAGGCCAGATTTGAGTGGGCAGGCATCCTATGTAAGTTATGTACTCTTCCTGGAGAACCAAGGTCAGGTTCCGGGTTTTGCGGTAACAAGTAAAGTGCTCATGTGTGAGCTCAACCTCTGCACACAGACAGACACTGTTGCCATGCTGAGTGCATGACAGCTGCTCTGGACATGTCACAGGGCACCTGCTGGTCACAACACTGTAGAAAACAAATTGCAACAGCACTGCCTGGACACTGGGCAGGAATAGGGAGAGCCAAGGCCTTGTCATGGGAGAGCTGTCTTGTTTGAAATTTTGTATTTCTACTGGCAACGTGAGTCGACCAAGTCCTCCTGGAGTGTTGAAATTAAGGCACAGGGGCTGGGGATTTAGCTCAGCGGCAAAGCGCCTGCCTTGCAAGCGCAAGGTCGTGAGTTCGGTTCCCGGTACCGGAGAAAAACCAAAAAAAAAAAAAAAAAAAAAAGAAATTAAGGCACAAAGCAAAGCAAAGTCTTGGTGTTCTTGTCAGAGCCCATTATGGCAGCTGGTTCAGGCAGCAGGTGATGGAACTGTGTAATTTCCAAGGTTAATTAGATATCTCTCTCTCTCTCTCTCTCTCTCTCTCTCTCTCTCTCACACACACACACACACACACACACACACACACGCACGCACGCACACCATCAAGGCACAAGGGATTTGGTTGGCCTGGAGGTGCAGGTCCAACCTAAGGCAAGAGGAGCAGGATTCCCCCAGGATGGCTGTTTAGCAGTGTCGAGTAGGGTTAATAGGCTTGGGGTTAACCAGGATCCTCGCCTCTAATCATTTCGGGGATGCTGGATTAAGCAGAGCCGGCTGTGTCCCGCAGGACTCCTTGGGGCCTTGGGTATATTATGTGGCTGTGATCCCCCCAAGAGGAGGACAGACTGTGCACACTTGGTACCAAGTTTGCCTGCCCACAGTGCCACGTCAAACACGCAGAGGGAGCCGCTTTTACAGCACCAGCCCTTACCATCCTCTGTCTGTAACCCTTCATAGCAGAAGCCTCCCCTGCAGATTCCACCCAGCCCAGTTGGACAGCTGACATAACCAGGACAGAAAAACATTAGTGACACACCAGGGAGCCTTGAGAAGGTCGCAGGACAGCCAACCAGCCCCTGACCCCCAGGTGCCTACAGAACACAGCCTGCTCTTGCCTCCAACCCCTCCCTCAGCGTGAGTTCTCGAGGACTGTTCCCCTGCCCGGCACTTGATCTCTGCCCTTAACCCAGTCCCTTGTGGTGTGCTCTTGGCAGTCTCCTTCTTGCCACCCTTCCCCAAAGATTATGTTCACTCCCTGATGTCCTGTCCCTTCCCTGGGAGCCTCCTGCAGCTGGAATGTCCACCGGGAATACCACTGCTGCCCTCCCTGCATGCCTGCATGTGTCCTCTGCCCCCTGGGCACGCCCAACCTCCCCTGCCGCCTGCCCCTGGATGTACATCTGTTGTACATGCACATGTATGGCACACCTGTTGGCCACTACAGACTACAAACCACCCCACGGAACCAGGCCCACAGTCAGGCCATCTGCAAGTCCCCAAGCCTGCTTAGAGATGGTTATCTGTCACTCCCAACTTGTCTCCATTGCTGAGGGCCTGGCGTGCTCAGCGACCAAGCTCTCCTAAGTAGGATCTTGGCGTTTTCAGATAGTATTCCCATTATATCACAGGTCAGCAGACACACCGCTGAGGTCCAGGGCTAAGGACAAAGGTACAAGTGGCAGGAGGTGCTGGGGCTTCCTTTGGGCATGCTGTTGACTGAGCAGCATGAGGTCATTCTGGTGGTTTAGATTTGGGGGAAAGAACAGGATAGTATTAAACTGATGTTCCCAGCTGCTCGAATTTCACGGACCAGAACAATTTCAAAAATACTCTTGGGGTGACTTTATAATTTTGGCAACCAAGTAAGACACAATAAAAAATAACAATAAACTCAAGATGTTATATCTTATGATCAAAAAATGCAGAGTAAACAACTCAGCGCTAGGAAAATGAGTTCTACAGACTGTGTGCACATTTTTCCCATTTTACCGGAGACCAGTAGAAACTCCTCATGAGTCATTCCTAGCCTAGGGCCTGGAACCACACAGAGGGTTTCTGAGGTCCCTTCAGCGTTCTGCACATGATGTTGACTTCTGCTCACTGCCGGGCAGCAGTCACATTTGACAGCTCTGATTATTCATGAAAACAGATCTCTCTTCCTAAAGCACCCATACCCCAGACATGGTTCTGCCTGGGCCTTCTCTTTGGAAGTCCCTGCAAAGGCTGCCCTTAGGCTCCCCAGCTCTCTCCCCCTGGGACTCTCCCCCAGATTCCAATCCACCAGACTCTGAAAAAGACTTTCAAGAAAGAAAGAGAAAGCGTGAGCACTGGGGAGGCCTCCGCCAGCCTTTCTAACTCCCAGGCCTCCCTCCAATAACACAGGAGCAGGAAAAGGCTCAGATAAAAAGAAAGAGGCCAGAGAACCAAAGGAGGCAGGGACTGCTGATCTCTGGGGCCTCAATAGTTTCCTATCATCTTTAAGATTTAAAAACCCTGTTTCTTAGCTTCATTCAAGGTACTGTTGGAGCCTTGTCTTGCGTATTCTCTTGTGACTCACTGAAATCCAGCCACACTGTCTT
Source organism: Chinchilla lanigera (assembly GCF_000276665.1). Taxonomy (NCBI): domain Eukaryota; kingdom Metazoa; phylum Chordata; class Mammalia; order Rodentia; family Chinchillidae; genus Chinchilla; species Chinchilla lanigera. Next base: position 26,668,150 of record NW_004955414.1, on the reverse strand, counting down.
TCAGCTCCTGCAGTTATGTTTTGTCACATCTCTACAGCGCCCTCCCCCTCCTCCCTTCCCTCTCATCTTCTCAACCCTCATCCTTCACACCTGAGCCAAGCAGTCCCTTCCTAAGGGAGACGTCCCCTGGCTGCTTGGCCTGGAGCTGTCTGCTGTGGCAGCCACCAGCCACATGTGGTTCTCCACACTTAAAATGAGGTGCACCGTGAGCATAATACACACCAGAGTTTTGAAAGTGTGTTGAGAGTGTAGAATATCTCATTGATAATTTTTAATGCTGATTACATATTGAGATGATAATATCTTATGTCTGTGGACACACCACACTGAACATACCTGATCTCCTCTGAAAGATATTATCTTAGCTGTATTAAGACAGATCTAGTATTAAAATTTAATTTTGCCTCTCTTTTTACTTCTACTAGTGTGGCTACCAGAAAATTTTAAATGGTATATGCGGCTCATATTTTGGCTCACATTCCATTTCTATGGAATAGTGAGGGTCTAGAACGTATCACCGTAGTGTGTGCTTGTATTTCTTCTCCCCAAACTTTGTTAGACTTTATAACTAGGCACTCCCACTGAAAAGTGAGCTCCATTAGGACAGAGGCTGTGTTTGTTTCATTTCTCTCTGTGTTTTCCAGCACTTACGTCATCCTGGACATACAATAAGAACAACATATGTTAACCTTTGATTAAATTTCTAACATGTGATGGATATTTTATATGCAATATTTTCAAACTTGAGTGTGAATATGGATGTGTGTATATGGAGAAAAAAAGCTGTTTGCTGTTGAAATTTTATGGAAAATTTGAACAGAGAATGGTAGAATGCCACATGAACAGAGAATGGCAGAATAGTCTAAACGAAGCTGGGTAGAAGACCTCTGCATGGCACCCCTCATATCTCACAGTAGCCCTTCAAGCCCCTAGAGTCCCCAGAAAACAGTCTGAAAGCAACTATGTGACCTTTTCCAACTCCATCTACAGCTCAGTTAGGGATTGCAGTAGCAGGTGGTAGTATGGCTAGTAGTTGGCACATGGTGAACTCAGTAGGCACCCCCTGAACACCAGACCCCAGCGGGGCCCTCCCATCACACTCAAGAACCCACAGTGTGGAGCAGAGGAGGCTCCTTGGGACATGCCTTTGCCCACCTCCAGAGCATCCAGCTGTTGCCCTCACCATGGCAACTCTGGTCATTGCTCTGACACACATGGAGGTGAAGACATTTACTTCAAAAGGGAGATTAAGTGAAAAACAGCACCCAGTATAGTACCCGACACATAATAGGGAGACAATGAATGGTTGTATGAATATCATCATCATCATACTATACAAGTAGTAAGATTTGACAATACCATCTGTCTTAGTTACTTTTGTTTCATTGATGAGACAAAATACCCAACACCCATAGTTAAAGGTGGAAAGGTTTACTTAGCACATAGTTTGTGGAGGTTTCAATCCATAATTGGCTGGCTCCAAGGCAGATTGGCACATGGCAGAGGGGCAAAAGTTCATGGTGGTAGAAGACAGCAAAAGCAAGCAAGCAAGGGAGAGAAGGGAAGACAAGCTTCTTTCTGTCCTTAATGTTGCACCCCTGTCCCTCATGTTGCCATGGTTGCACCCCTGCCCTGCTAGGATTAGGGCAGTGTCAATCCAATCAGTGGACTGATTTAGTAATCACCCACGCTTAATCTCAGCACCCTTAATCACAGCACTGAACCATGAATCAATCACAAACTCTAGATTTAGCCACCTCCAAAAAAATCCCATCTAAAAGCACATGAGGCTTTCCGAGGACATCTAGACACAAACCATGGCACTATCTAAATAGCATACTTCATGCACTGCTAACTGCATTTCCTTGCTACACACACATAGCGATGTACATACTACACAGACCAGTGGCTTCTGAGCTCTGTTTCTGTAATGTGTGCAAGGCAGGCACTGAGCTGAATGTATTTCCATAATGTGGCACCAGCAGGGAGACATGTGATCCTCAGATGCAAACCCAAATGTGTCACCTCACAAAAACAGTTTCCATACCACTGTCTCTCTGAGTGGGACAAGGGGCATATGAACATTTGTTCCTAATTAACTACAACAAAAAAGTCTGTCGCATCTTTTCTTACTAATCAATCCAAACCCCAGTTCCCGAGGTGCCACTTGTCATGTTTCATTTCAGAAAGGCATCATCGCATCTCCATGATGCCCAGGACAGACTCCGGGTCTCACTGCTGCATGCAGAAAGGCAGCTCCCATTCATCATGAATTAACAAGGCAGCCGGCCAGAGGGACTGGCTGTTGAAGACTTGGTAACAAACCAGCACCTGTCAAAGCATGGGCCAATGGAGCTGAAAACTATAGCATTTCCCCTAGGAATTGTGGTGGCAGCAAGAGTCCGAGGTGAGGACTTCCTATCAGTGACTTGTGAATAGATTTCTTCATGAGCTCAGCTACAAGAGCTGGGCTTGGAAATCAGGCACACTCCTTTCTCTTCCACCTTCCACCTGCCCCACAGCTCCCATCCAGAGGCCACATCCTGAGCCCCTTCCCCAAAGGTCCATGAACCCAAGCCTGGCATTGTAGATGCCAAGAGCCCTCCCACAGCATCCAGGGTATGACAGACCAGCAGATGGTGCCCAGCCTCCACCCCTTCCTCTGTGGTGAAACTCTGCAGGTTCAGAGTCCAGAGGCCTTTCCTTTGTTTCCCTCTCTTCTTTCCACTCATCATCACACTCATGAAAGATTTAGCCTGGCACAAAGCATGGTGACTGCATGGAGTCTGCAAACCCTGCACCTGGCTACGGAAGGACTGTTTTGGCTCTGTGGGACATACCATCTCTGTTGAAGCCTCTCAGCTCTGCATCATGTGCAAAAGCAGCCCTAGATAACATGTAAATGATGGTATAGCTATGTGCCAATAAAACTTTATTTATAAAAGGAAGTGATAGATGAGATTTGTCCAACCCTGCTTTACAACAACAAAAGTGAAAACAATCTCTTTAGTTTTTAAAAGTGGCAGCAATCTCTTTAGTTTTTAAATGATTGGGATGGAGTTGGGTGGGGTGGAATGGGATAGACTAGAACAAAGTATATTCCATGGAGAAATAAGTGTTGATTAGTGAATATTGTATGATGAACATGTCTTTATGTAAATACACCACATAAGTGTGTATCTGAGCTCTTGATAGTAATTATCAACGAATTTCTTAGTCTGAGGGTCAGAAGAATTTAACATACACTGGCACAGTGGATAGAATGTCCAACTGCAGTAATAGATAGACTTTTCAACCAGAGGATTCTGAGTTAAAATTCCCATCCCACCACCAATTTACCCTTAGATCTTTCAGAATTCATTTCCTCATTCTATAAGCCCAGTTCCTCTTCTGGAGATGGAGAGATTTAGAGATGAGGTACAAGTTATGTAACTGATTTTAACATTCTGTAGAGGTTTAGATGTCATCATCTAAAGCATGTGCACCAAGAAGCCCCCAAGTCGGACGGTCCAGATCAGAGACTTCTGGGCAGTCTGGCTTCATCTCAGGGTCTCTGCTTCTCTCCACCTCTCTCTCTTTTCAGCTAAGAAACATTTGAAACCTTACTTAGTAAGTCAGCTCCCATCTGCAGATAAGGCTGAAGTCTAAAGAGCAAGAACTTCCTCAAAGACATTCCTAAGGGTGTGAGCCAAACACAAACATGGGGGGTATTTTTCTTTATTATTATTTTTTAACCTAAAGCCCTTGTGTTTTCCTCCATAACACAGTCCTCTTTGGGAAGAATGATTTGCTGCCATTCTAATACTCACGGTGCAGCTCGCCCTCTATTTCTACTTAGGACCAATTCTTAAAATGTAACAATGAAGCAGTGGCTTTCAGGAGCAAGAGCAGGAGTACCAAGAGTACAGGTTTCATCAATTGTCTTCCATTTTTTCATGGGCTATTAGAGGGGCAGCACAGGGAAAAGTCAAGTAGACAATCCATATCTGAGCTATCCTGACAGGGCCCCACAGAGCAGCTGGAGAACGATTGAGTGAGGTAAGTCCATGGCTGGCAGATCAACCGTAACCAAAAAGCATGGTCTAATAGAGCAAAGAGGGCCCTGGGACAGGGACTCAGATGCTTACATAGGAGTGGAGGGAGTAGTGAGGACTGGTAAACAGAAAGGGGCACGGTCAACCAACAGGGAATAACCCCTGTCACCCAACTGCAGACAGCTGTGGGCAGAGGGAAAGCAAGAACCCCCAAAGAAGATGGACATCTGAGTTTGCCATTTAAAAGCATTGCAACCACACTCCAAGTAAAATGCAAACACCGTGTGTGATCAGCAAAACGTGTGTGTGTGCTAGATGCTACCCATAGATGCCAGTCTGTCATATGCGAAGTGAAGGCTCACCACAGAAATTCCTCCAGGTGCTGACACAGGCTCTCTTCTCTAGCCTGATGAAATTTCTCCTGAAATGCTGCCTAACATTTTCATTACCGGCTTGAATAAAGACACAGAAGCAGAATCATCACATAGGTAGATGTCGGGACATGGAGAGAGAAGCCGTCAGGATCAAACTGCAGAGTGATTTTCACAGGCTGGATCGCTGAGCCCAAGGCAGTGACATAAAAGAGAAAAATGTAAGGATGCAAACTGTGGACTACAAACTGTGCTACCCAACCCACTCTGTCCTGTTCACCTCTTCGCCCCTGCATGTTTTTTGTGCCGATGGTGACACAAGCTCTGCTGTGTCACCATCGGCACTCACTTGGTGACCCTCAAGCTCTGCCCCTTCCTGGTGGACCTTCCACTCCCCTGGCCTCTTGGACCAACAGGGGGCTTCCACAGGACCCCCCAGGTCCCTTCCTCTTCTTCACGGAATAGGTTGTCCTCGGCCAGTGGCCTCTGCAGCCACTTTCTCGGCCTCCTGCCAGCAGCAGTCTAAGACTTTGACAACACTCTCCACATAAAAATAGCAATTGAGGCAGCAAGCAGGGCCAGATGATTTAGTGGGGTTAAGAGTACTCACTACCGTGGGGGTTACCCCACACCTAAGACATTGAGCCAGGCCAGTTCCAAGATGACCTTGACCTTCAGGGAGGGGAGAATTGACCTCCATATGCTCTGGGCCCTATTTTCCAAAGTTTTCCTCCCTGTGGACCCAGAAGCAGGAAATCTGGTACAGAATAGGTGTCTTAATCACTTTTCTCACCAACGGGATACAACTTTAGGGAGGAAACATCCACAACTTAAAGAAGGAGAGGTTTATTTTGGCTCATAGTCCTTAGCCAGCTCCAAGGCAGGATGGCATCGCAGAGAGGCATAGCAGAGGAAAAGCTGCTCAAGTCACGGCCTAAGAAGCAGAAAAAGAAGAGGAACCAGGGCAGGGAGGGAGATACACCCTTCCTGGTCACATCCCCTGTGAGCTGCCCTTTCCTACAAGACCCAGTTCCTAACACTACTTTGTTATGTTTGGAAATTTCCATAATAAAAATTTTTTTTAAAAAATTGATAGAGCTGTAACGCTGGTCTCCACCCAGAAGGTGCTCTAACTAGAATCATTTGTGGCCACCACAGCAGCGCATGCAGAGACCCTGGCCCCGGCCTGGTCTCCCTCTGTGTGCCTCCCTTGGGGACAGGAAGAGCTCCCTCCTTCAGGGGAGGAAGGACAAGGGAAGGTTCCCTTTGCCTAATAACCTTTTCCCACCGCAGCCTCCAGCCAGGACCTGGACCAGCCTGCTCCAAGGCCTAGGTGGACAGCACAGCGCTGGGAAAAGTTCTCCAAACTTGGAAAGAAGGCAAAAGCATATGGCACATCCTTTCAACACTACAGAGGACTGACGGGCACCCAAGAAACGTCTAAGGGATTGTGTTTGGCTCAGTTCACATTCACTATTAACTTAAAGTCCCAGATTATGTTACTAGTTACCTAATAAATGTTGAATTTATCCACTAGGAATTCAAATAATTTATATCAACTGAACAAGTTCACCCTAATGTTTATATTTATGGGTTTATTGGCCGTACAGTCTGCTATCATTTCCTATAAAAACCTAGTTTCTTAAGCCCTCTTTGAGCCAATTCTAACACTTAATCCATTCCCCCATTAACAAACAAGTAGAGTAAAATCCTTAACATATGTTCATTTTATATTAATATGAGTGATGTTTTCTAACCTTTTGAAAATTAAATTGTATCAGCTCCCTGGGAGTTATTGCCTGTAAATTGGCTCTTCCCATTCTGTTGACATGGGAACCCTGGAGGTGGCCTGGTTCCACTTTGGACAGTTCCAATGCTTTTTAAAAAAAAAAAGTGGTCCATTTCTTTAGCTAGAATCTGTCTGTATACAGCCTTATGCGTTGCTAGCGTAGCAAAAGCAGCAAGGGCTCTGGAATCAGAGAAACCTGGGCTCGAATCCCATTTCCACCATGTATTGGCTGCATGACCTTGGGAAAGGTAATTTGATCCCCCATGTCCTCCTCTTCCTTATCTTCCAGGGCTGAGAATTAAGAGACGGCCATGTAAGGCACTTAGCACGGTGCCTGGTATATAATAGTTTGGTTTATCTTCTTTTCAATCATTTTCTTGTTCATTTCCTTACTCAATAAACACCGAGGCACTGGTGGTGAATGCTGGAGATACAAATATGCATAACAAATAGCCTCTGTTCCTAGGATGCATGCAAATTAGTAGGAGAGAAAGAAATGTTTAAAAAGAAATTCTAATACAGCATGATAAATACAACAATAGAATCATGTACAATGCACAGAGGAGAAAGTGATTAGCTCAGAAACTGAAGCAGAGGTGGTTGCCAAAGCAGGCTTCCCAGAGAAGGCAATGCCCACGATGTGTTTTGAACATAAATAAGAGTTTCCCTGGCACTCAAGGAGGGAGAAAAATTACAGACTTGAAAAGTAAAGTAGCATGCTGGGCCTTGATGAAATATAAAGAGCAAATAAGAAGCAGGAAGATGAATTTGGAGGGGCAGGAACAGGAGATGGCATTGGTAAGCAAAGGAAGTTTGACTTTTTCCTTAAACAATGATGGAGAGCTTTTGAAAGATTCTTGACAGAGGGCTGACATCATATGAGTATTTTAGAAAGGGCACGGTGACATGAGCTATGAGAAGTGAAGCAAAACCAAGGCTGAAAGATGTTGACAATCCAGCCTAAAAAATGATGGAACAGAGGCAAAATTTGAGAACAGAGGGAAGGGGAAAGAAAAATGTTGAGGAAACAGAATTACCCAGATTTGATGAGCTACGCTATGATCACCATGACTGCCACACCCAACCTGCCTTTGAAAGGTAGACTGGCACAGCTGAGAATCGCATTGAGTGAAGATGAAGAGGCCCTCATGCTGAAGAGGCCCTCAAACAAGGACTGGCAACTAACTGGACCAGAACGAGCCCCTGAGCCAAGATCATCCTGTCCGTAGGTTGGACAGTGATGGGAGAAGCGGTTGAATGTAAAAATCTCTATAGAATTGGCACTAGCACTAAGATAAACATGTTGTCTAGGGAATATCAGTGGGAAAAGGCAAAGATAATTCAGTTTGGAACAGGGAGAGAAAGGAGAATGGCAGGCAAAAAGAAGCACAGATGCTGTGGAATAGAGATCAATGCCAGAGGCAACAATAGCCATGTCCACTGCAGAGCCACGCATCCTACCGTGAATTGCTGCAAAAGCCTTACAGTCACCAGCATCTGACACATAAATTCATCTCGGTCCCTCTGGGTTCTACACAGTCAGCCCTGTTTGCCCCTTTTATAACTAGTCAGATGTTAGGGAAAGAAATACATCTGCACAAATGCTTGGATGCAGGTCTCACTTCCTCCCTCCCCTCTTCTCCCAGCTCATATTCCCATCCTTTAATCGTCCTCAGTCATCATGGTTTTCATTCTGCCCCCAACCTGATTTTCTCCATTGCACAAACCCTGGCTGATCTTGTTTCACAGCCCCAGGATCCCAATGTCAGAGCACTTATTTATCTCAATCCAATTCTTGACTCTACCTGCCCTCTTGGAGCTCGGCAACCTCGCTGCCTCTCCCACCTTAAACTGCTCTAACCTTAGGATAGCGGTCAAATGAGAAGGTAGGAACAAGGAGAACCTATTGTTTGCTCGGAAGAACAATCCTCCATTCAATCCTCTACTCAGGGATGTCATTTCACTAGGTCCCTGCCTCAAAAGTTTTGAAACTAACATCTGTAAACAAATCAAGGGTCTGTGGGAACGTGCTACTCGTATATTCCACTAATGGTCAGGTAAGTCCCAAAGGTTAACGAATGTGAGAACAAAGGCTCCATGAGGATCAAGATTTGCCTTATTCACCACTAAATCCTCAGTAAGAATAATGTCTGGCACCTACCAGGAACTCAGCAAATATTTATCAAGTGGATAAATGTATGGATTCATAGCGAGTCTGCAGAGAAATTGCTGGTGATATGCAAGAGTTCAGCCCACCGTGATTAACAGTTCAATGAAAATATAAAGATGTTTCTAAAAACAAATGAATGAACTAACAATGGAACTGGGAAGAATTCTGAATGCATTGCTGAGTCCTCCCAAAATTCTACCTGAGGTCGTCAGAATAATCACTGGTATTATCATAAATGATTTTAACAGAACTGTCATCACACTACTTGCAAGATGTGATTGAGCAGCAGTGGTCTTGGGAAAAAAAACAGGAGTCTAAATTGACCATAAACTTGGTATCTGAGGTTTGAAAAATCTGCTGAGAAAGTAACAGTTCTGAAGAACTGAATCCAGAAAGGAGGAAAGTGATGGTTCCAACTCAAGGCATGTTATCGAGACCACCTTAAGAGCAATTTGCATGGTACTTGAAATATGCTAAAGGAAGAAAAAGGCTCTAGAAGATCTTACTTCACCTTCCTCCTGCTGCTGATGGCTACACCCATCCCTTGGCTTGTGGGAGCATCACTCTAATCTCTGCCTCTGTCTTCACATAGTTTCTCTCTTGGTGTTTCTGTGTGCCATTTAAGGACACCAGGCTTATTTGATGAAGGGTGCACCCTTCAGTATGTCCTGACTTTAATTAAATTATATCTGTAAAGATCCTCTTTCCAAAGACCACATTTTCAGATACTAGGAGTTAAGACTTCAACATACCTTTTTGGATTACACCATTCAATTCATAAAAGATGGCAAGAAAATAATCTTCTTCACATATTCAAAGAACTTACTTATAAAAGATTTGATCTGTGTGGTCCAAAGAGCAGAACTAAGAATGGACAATGAGGTGCTGGGGTATAAAATCTAGCTACTTATAAGGAACTTTTAAACATGAAAGCTGCCTCTCCTGGGGCTCTGACCCCAAAACTGCCTCAGAGGAGGCAAGCTGACCACAGGGTGGCATTTGGGGACATTTTTTTTTTCTAGAAAGGATGGGGCTGCAAGGTCTGAACTCACTCTCAGTTTCAGCTTGGTTCTCGGGTTCTCTGGCATGGAGGAGCCATTTTTAACCAAGCAGAGATTTAAGCAGCTGTTTCCAAGAGCGGATAGAAGCAGATGAGCTCCGTGATAATGCAGGCAGCTTGTGGGAAGTGGAGCGTGAATTGCAGGCCCAAGAAATGAATATAAGCTCAACAGCTATTTTAATTTTTAATTGGAAAAAAGAGCCCATCCTAGCCAGAAAGAATAAGGGAACAGTGTACTTTATACAGAAGTATAGAAAGTACTTGATAGCACTGGGGAGACAAATGGGGCTGTCTTCCGGCTTCTGCTAACTCCACAATTGGGATAGCGAAGATTTCCACAGGGACTGCCGCCGCGGTCTGCCTCCATGCATAATGAAGGTCACGGTTTATGGGCACAAACTATTGTGCTCCAGACACAGCCTCATCCGCACGCAGGCATGGAAACCCAGCAGCCAGCCCCACACAAGGATCAGATTTGGGAACTTAGGAATAATGTGTCCACTCTTTAGCTCTCTCCCACTTTTCTGCAGAGTCTTGCACCTAAGTGGAGCAGGTGGGAGAGAGAAAGAGGTCAGGAGAAGAGAACTAGCATTCGCTATGTGCCAAGCCTTTTACTCATTGAGCTACGTAGGCTTTGCATTCCATGTAAGAGGGTATCGGTATAGGGTGTGTGTGTGTGTGTGCGTGTGTGTGTGTGCGCCTAGCACATGGTGATCAAGATATAAAATGGAAGGAGAAGGAAGAGATGTAGTAAGGTACTTAGAAGACGGAAAGAGTAGTGATCAAAGGTGTAGGATGAGTCCAAGGTTCAGGAGCAGCCTTATGAGATCATAAATTAGGCAGCTTCTTGGGGCCCTGGTAGGGAAGTTCCCACTTCCAGCAGTCATATCCAGTCTGGGCAGGACCTAAGAGTCAGCTCAGATAAAAAAAAAAAAGTGCAAAGAAGAAGAAGCCTGGCATTGAGGCTTGAGATGGAACAAAAGTGAAAGAGCTGAGAGAATGAAAATTCCTACCAGTTCTGAAAGTCTTTCAAGCTAGATGAGCTCAGTTATATATTTAAGTGTCTCTGTTCAGGATCCCACTGTATCTAGAGTCCTAAACTCTGTCATTTTTACCTACTAGGGTGGATTAACTAATGGTTGACCTGTAATGCCCAGCTGAACAGAATCAGCACTGCACTGGGTATGGAAGGCCCACCTCAGGATTGTTGCCAATAGCATAAAAGATGAACTGGAGGGGAAGATGGTGTGCTGTTGATTCTCCTGGAGAAGTTTGTCATGCTGATTTTCCTGATATGAACTCGGCTGTTATCAAAGGAGGAGCTCCAGTCCTCGCTGTTGCTAAAGACGGCTATGGTTCTTTTCGGGAGAGCTCTGGTCTGTACCTTCAACATCGCTTCCTGGCTCCAGTGCAGATCCCTCAGCCCGCTGGCACAGATCCTTTATCCCACTGGTACAGACTATCTAGCTTCCACTACTGACCTTTGGGCCTTCCCAGTTCAGATCCTTGATACAGACTTGCATGAAACATTGTTGTGAGCTCTAGACCTCCAGTTGGACTCGTGGAGGACATTGCCACAGGCTCCAGGACTTCAGCTGGCCTCATGCAGGACGTGGCCATGGGATCCAGGCCCTCAGCTGGATTCTTTGGGTCTCTAGTCTGTGGACAGATCTCCCACACTGTTTTGCATTTGACTCTTTGGGTAAATATTATAAGATAATCTTATAAATTTTGTGTCCTGTATTAAATCTTTTCCCTTGTAAACGCTGACTACAACACCTACTTTGCCTTCATTACTTTGTTTGATTTACTGTAGAACCTCAGTAATTGTCAGCCACTTGCAAGCAAATGGGACATTGGGGAGATTATGCATAAAGCAGATTCCAAATAATACATACAAGAACAGCCAGGAACAGCAGGTTAAGGCTGAAGTTTGATTGAACAAGGACCTCAGGTAAACAGTGGACCATGCTTTGAGGGTTACCACTTAGGTCATTTATGGATTTGCCCGAAGAAAGAGAGGATAAATCCACATCTGCTCCAAAAGGGAGAAAAAAGTCCTTAATGGCCAAGGTACTGATGCCCGATGTTGGATCCTGGGGTGCTTCAGGGGCTGCCCCTCAGCTGTCCAGCTCTCAGAAGTATTAGAGATACTTTTGACTGCCTAAGGCCTCACCATAGCTGCTCTCTTCCTTAGGGTAAAAGAAGGTTTAGATCTGTCAGCTGTTCACACCTTAGCATGAATTAGACCGTGATTAAACAAATCCTTTCCTGTAAAAAGAAAACACACAATAGAAACTCATTTTTGTGGAATGCTCCCGTGGGTGGTTGGCACAGTGGTTGGCACTGCTATGTGGATCATAGAAAAAGACTTGGCTGATGCCCTCACCAACCTTGTGAAGTAGTATTTTCTGTTTGATGGATGAGGAAATGAGATTCAGAGAGGTTAAGTAAATAATTCAAGGTAACTCAGCTGGTGGTAGTACAGCCGAGGTATAATCCAATATCTGTATGCCTCTAAAAATCATCCTTTCCCCATTAGACCATTGGATAAAAGCAGGAGAACCTACTATGGAGAATAGAGGGTGGAGAACAGAGGATAGAGATGGTGGTAAGGACAGGACAGGACAGAAGCCTGAAGGTACAGGGCCACAGCATGGACACAGACCATCCAATACAACTTATTTTCTTGACTGGGTTCTCAAAATAATGTGTCCACCAGTCTGACCACTGACCGGACCTGATCAGCCAGGATGTAAGAACAGGAAACCTCTTTCTCCGAAAGCGTGGCACTTTGGGCCCGAGGGGAAGACCTGAGGGTGAAGAGCTGGTTACACCTGGAATTGAGTATAAGGACTGGGTCCAGATTAGATATGCCTGGCCATCAGCTCTCAGCTAAACTGAAATAAGCCTCATCAGAATGGAAAAGAGGACAAAGCAAGGGGCCTTTAACAAAATACAGTCAGAGGGGGAGCCAGCCATAGGGAAGCCAGAAGATGCTGCTATGCCCATGGAGACCATCGAAAGACTGCGGTGAGAACCTTGGCTCCATGAGGCCACTCAAGGAGCAGCTAGCTAGAAATGAGATCCCTCCCCCGGGGCATGCGTGTGGTATGAGGATACCCTGCTCTCTTCCTTAGGGCAAAAGAAGGTTTAGATCTGTCAGCTGTTAACACTTTAGCATGAATTAGACCGTGATCAGCCAAATCTTTTCCTACAAAAAGAAAACACAATAGAAACTCATTTGTGTGGAATGCTCCCATGGGTGATCCTCTACCCAGCTCAAACTGAACCCACTGCCTCGCTCCAACATCAATGTCTTCTCCTGACTTCACTCATTTTGTCAGGAGCACCAAACTTCCTGGAGGTTTCACAGCAGCTAGACCTCACCTCTGGGTTTTCCCTTTTCCCTGTATCTAGTCACTTACTAAATCCCTTGAGGGCTTCTGTTTAATGTCTCCTCACCTTTTCATTCTCACTGCCATTGTCCTAGCCCAGGGCCCAGCCACACATTCCCCCAGGGATGGCAACTCACAGCTTGCCAGTTCATTGCTTTCTATGACCTCGCCACACCCTACCTCACAAACCACTTCCTGCTATCTCACTGTTCACTGCCAGCAAAGCAGCCTCTGTTGCTTTGCTTGTGCCATTTCCTCCCCCTGTGTATCCACTCACCCCTCCCCATCCTTGCAATCAGCAAGCAGGAATGAGTCCTACACACTTTTCTAGGTGCTGGGGGCCCTGATGATCAGGACAGTCCAACTCCGGAAACATAAAACCCCTGAAGGAGATGGAAAATAAAACACACTAAAGGGCTAAAGGCGTTCAGGAAAGGCTTCTCCAGGGAGGTGACTCTAGATCAAAGACAGGTGAACTGGGGCAAGAACTTCAAAATCCTCCCCACTGTCAGAAATTAACATCAGCTCTCTAAATATCTCCTCCACTCCTGATCCCCAGACTTATTGCCTATGCAGTTCACACATCCCTAACACATATTGCCTTAAATTGCTTTTTACCATTCATACCTAAACAAACAATAAGATCTGGGAGGGCAGGAGTTTGATACCACTTCATAAAATGCACAGGTTCCTGGAGCATTATTGCATGCAAGGGTCGCCCAGTGAAGACAAAGGAAGGGAGAAATCATTTTGTCACTACAGAGTGGCTTAAGGAGTTCCCCTGCAGCAGTACATGCAGATCTCAACTCACCCTCCCATCCCTACACAGAGCAGGTTTGCTGACTTTCACTACAGAAAAGCATTTCAGGGCAGGTCAGTGACAGGTGCAGGAAGACCTACTAAGCAGAATCAAAGATGTAAACACTCAGGAAGAAGTGTGAGCACTCAAGGGATGAGTGGGATGAGATCTTGGGCTGAGGGTATTTACGTGGTCTTAGCAGTGCTCTTACAGAGGCTGATCTAGGATGTGTTTTCCGAGTTCAATTAGGTCATCCATTAGTGAGCTGGGCTAGAATGCAAACCACTGCGTGTGTTTAAAGTTTAGAAATATGGTGCCTAACTAACAGTGCTATGTCCTTGAGGGTGGAAGTCTGTCAAATTTGTAAACCTATAGTATCAGAAGAAAAGCTCAGGCCCAGATTTCAGGAAAACAGCATAGGCCCAACATACAGTTTTATTACATCTTTGGAGACCCCAGGAATTTTGGAGTGAGTTTCCTGCAGAGGAAAAGAGAAAGCATCGTAACTTTGCATGACTTTGTGTCCTGAAGCTGCAGTTTTCCTAAAGTGCAATTTTTAAATTATGATTTTCCTTGTCTCCTTTCTACTTACCTTTATTTCATCTAACCTGCTTCAGTTTCACTACATTTCCAAAATGTGGGACCGCAAGAAAACATTTCCTCTTTGTGATTTGAGGAAGACAGTTTTGCAGCTGTCTTTTATTCCATATTGGAGATACTTCTAGCCAGAGGCGGGGAAGGCACTGAGGCCATCTCCCTATCGGATTTGAGCCCAAGAAGAGGTGATAAACCCCTTCTGACGGAGGCAGAAAAATGCCACCAACAGCTGTAAGATGAGAGGAGGCTTATTGTCAAACTATCTTGAAATCACTGAGCTGAACTTGCAGAGAAAATTCTATCCCAGAAGATGCTTTTGACTGTGGGGTGATTCCAGGATAAATCAGTAAAGAAACGCTCCCACAATGAGTAAAGCAAAAGGATCAACGAAAAGTGGGACTAAAATGTGTCTAGACTTTCTTGAATCAAGTCTTATTTTGAAGTATTCATTATTACTATTTAAAAGTGAGTAACTTTTTTTTACTTTAATGCATTTGCAGTATCTGCTTCAACAAAAGAGCATATTTTTGCCACTCAACCAGTATAGTACCTATCAACTGAGTACCAGGCAGACAGTACTATGCAGGGGTGAACAGAGGTGACAAAAAAGATATGGCTCCTGGTTCCAGGGAACTTAGCATCTGGCAGAGAAGACAGCTCATAAATAAATTACTGTTAATAATTAGATGATTATAAGTAAGCGAAGTGCTACAATGTGAGGCTACTCAAGTAGGGAGGGAAGGTTCAGAGAAAATCCCCTGAACAAGTGGCTATTCATCTGAGATAAAAATCGACTAACAGTTGGTGATAGAAGGTGTTATAGTTTGAATCTTGAATGTTTCCCAAGGTATTAAAGGCTGGACCCTCAGGGTGGTACTTCTGAGAGGTGGTAAAACCTTCAGGAGGTGGGGCCTAATGAGAGCTCCTTAGGTCATTGGGGGCATTCTCCCAAAGGGGATTGTGGGACCCCACCCTCTTCTGGTCGTTACTTCCCAGCCATGAGGTGAATGGGTTTGTCCCACCATGTGCTCACACCATGATGTCCTGCCTTGCCACAGAACCAGAACAATGGATCCAACCACTCCCAGACTGCAACTTTCATTTTTTTTTTCCTTTCTGAGTTAATTATCTCAGATACTTTGTTATAGTTAGAGAATCCTATGCTCCAGGCAGAGGACACTGCATATCAACAGACAGAGCAGGGCTCTGGAAAGAATAGCAAATCACAGGGCTGGAGTGGAAGAGGTCCAGGATAAGATGGGAGGGCAGCAAGTGGTCACCCTGGAACAGGATTTGCTAACATGGCAAGATTCTGATTTACCCTAAGGGCCACAAAATGCCACGTTTGGATCTCAGGGAAGCCCATTAACCTCTGAGAAAATAGAATCAGATAAGCCCTCTCTTTGAGAAAGGAAACTATAAGGTAAGAAATGAATCACCTTTTAAGGGAGTCAGTTTTAATTAAAGGGAAACTGAACAAAATCACTTGCATGGAAAAATACTTTTGTTTATTCAGGCATTATACTGTAAATTGTTTTTCTTAGCTGATAAGAGAAGCTGGAAGATAAAGATTATTTACTACCCGGTAGGTAAAGAATCTATTTGCTTACAAATCAGATTGAGAAAGGCCCTCAACAAAACTGAAGTAGATTCTGGCTCCACTTAAGTGACAAATTTCTCAGCTGACACTCTCTGGCAAGAGATAAGGACTGTCTTCTTGTCAAACTGTTTTGACAACCCTGTTTTTACCCATCTGAAATGTAAACCTTTAGTACTTGCATACAAACATCAAGCATTGTGAAACATGTTTTAGGTAATAAAGGGAAATCATAAAGCATAACCAGTGTAGGAGGCTGCAATCATTGGCAATTTGTAATTATTACAAACTTCAGATATAACTGAACATAAAGTGAATTAAATCTTTTTCTTTTCCTTACCTAAATCCCATTTTGACCAACAGTTGTCAAAACTCCAGCTGTTGATTTGGGAAGTTTGAGATACCAGCTGTCAGTCTTTCCTTTGAAGCTGTTAGAATAAAAATATAAGTGTGGCTCCTGCTTCACTCACTCGGGTTAACTCTGTCCTTGGCTGGCCCAGCTACTGCAGCTTCCTCCTCTCCACTGTCCCTGCTGGATTCCCTTCTCAGTTCCAGCTCCAGAGCCTGGTATTCCACACAGATGACTAAGAAGACACTACTGCTTATTGGCAAGGCATCCATATTGCAAATTCAGATCTTCACCGTGGTGAATAAGCCTCTTGAAAGTTACAACTCTAGATGGATTTGCCACCATTGGCTGGCTTTTTTCTGTATGACACTCAACACCAAGGAAGGAAGACACAGCGTAAACATGTGTAGTCAAACGGCGCACCCCACAAATCAGATGACATGTGCTGAGCCACCTTAATAAAGCATGTGCTTTGTGCGGCCCCCAGGGGCTGGGGTGAGAAGCAATGAGCCACCCACAGCCTCCCCTCCATGCATCTCTCTGCCTACCCCTCATCCCCCACAGAGACACACCCTGGTAGTACAGGTGCCAGCCACCTTTGTGACACAGTGAGGCTGCACGGCTCACATGGAAAGTGTGAACTGAACCTGTTCAACCTGGCCTCAACTGACGTCAAGCTAATGCCAACAGACTATTTGGGAATGGGGCAAACTTGGATATGTCTCTTGGTCAATCTGGTCATACTATTAAGTACAAACACCTGGATCATTTAAGATGCTACTATGCTAACAATATGTTGGTGCCTCTTGAAGGTGTTTCTGAGAATGGAATGGTGGCAGGACAAATCCAGAGCTATCAGGAGGTACAGGTCATGGAGACAACAAAGACTCCTCGTACTGCAGCTAGGAGGATGAAGTCAAAGAAAGTGGTCTGCAGGTTTTTTCTGCATGCGCAGTCCATTCAGACCTTGTACCCAAAGATGTACCCATAAAACATGAACCAAAACCGCACCTAATGTCTGTAGATTTCACTAGCTCAGATTCCATAGTGTTGCCTTTGTCATTCTAACCGGCCACTGTGTGTGGCAGCTGCTCCTCTCACTGTCCCAGTTAGCAGCCTGGCATTCATAAACAGCTGCTGTGTTTAAATGTTCTTCCCTGCACAGTGCAGGGCCTGTACAGCCTCCCAAAAATATGTCCTCCTGCGAAAGTGGCGCATGCCATGGCAGCAGATGTTTGCCGATGGTGTTCCTGACAATTTGCTGTGCCAGGATCTGAGATTCTGACTCCTCTCAGAGGCAGTCAGAACGGGGTCAAGGACATGGGGCAGCACCACCATCACACAGATGCTAGGTGCTTGGCTGAGCACCCTGCCCTGGGAGGCATTCAGTCAGTGTTAGCTATGAACAGGGTTAATAATCAGCTGATTTGCACCAAAGCAAACACAGTAGCTGTCAAAATGCAGAGTGGTTCCCACACAGAGTGGTAAATAGTCACTCCCTAGAGCCCCCGTCTACCCAGTGTCCATATCACCATTCCCATCACCATCTCGTAGTGGGACAATGGCTTCCTCCTTGGGACCCCTAGAACCTCCTCCCAGGTGAGCATCCGTTCTGACTGGTTGGTGTCACAGGTAGCAGTCATTAAATTCAGGATCACGCCCATCATCATTGTCATCGTCATCACTTAGGGACTCACCTTCTCACAAACATTTAGACCCTGAAACTCTACCCCTCTCTCCATTCTCTCCCTACCCCTCTCATTCCTCTTTCCCCTTCTCCACAGTAGGTTTCCACCCTTTGCCCATCCTTTGAAGGGCTATCTTTTCTGTCTCAACACAGTCCCTGAGTATCTCACTCATGGCTGTGACTGCATTTACACTATACAAGGACTTACCACCTTGGCTAGGCTAGAACTGGTTTCCTAGAGTTACTTTCCCTACAGAGTCCTAGGCTAGCATGAGCCACATGAGACTAGGAAGGCAGCAGTGAAGCAAGAATGCTTTGGGTTTTACTCTCAGAAAGCCACTGAGGGCCAGCAGGTGCTGTTGTGGAACATCCACTGGTCCACCTTGTGGGCTGAGGCAGCAACCAGGCGGGTGGCTCCTCCAGCTCCTGATAGTTTTCTCATCAGCGTCTTTTGCTCCTGGGCCAGGTGCACATTAGCTCTGTGACGGGGGAAGCCAGGGTCTCCTACAATGAAATCTCAAAGGTGATAAGAAATCAATGCAAGTTCTACACCAGCCTCATGGGTCCTGCCTCACCCTCACAGGTTCTCTTTAGTTTCTTTATATCATGGCCTTCTTCCTGTCCAGATTGCCTGCCCTGGAGACATAAAAGTAACTGCTGTACATATGAGTGACCCTGCTCTCATGTTGTATAAGTCAAATCCCTGTAATGTATCCATATCCATCAGCAAGTAGATAGATGATAGATAGATAGATAGATAGATAGATAGATAGATAGATAGATAGATAGACAGATGTAGTTTGGATCTTAAGCATCCCCCAAAAGCCAATGTGCTAAAGGTTAAAGCTTGGAACTATTAGGAGGTGGTAAACACCAGGAGGTGGGGCCTCCCTGGAGTTGTGCCCTCAGAGTATGACAAGACCCTAGTCCCTTCCTCTCCTGTCTCTTCACTCTCCGGCTGCACGATGCACAGTTTTGCCCTCCCACATACTCCCACCATGATTTGCCACCACAAGCACAAAGTAACAGGGCCATCTGATCATGGGCTGAAAGCTGCAAACTGTGAGTCAAAATAAACCTTTTTTTCTTTAAAAATGTATGGTTTCAGATATTTGTCATAGTAACAGAAAGCTGACTAACATAGCTGACTAACAGAAAGCTGACTAACATCTATGTTAGTGAAAAGAGTGATCAACTGATAGATCTCCTAATGGCTCTGCTCCTCTGATTGAACTCTTGCTTTCACAAACCACCACCCAATCCCCTAAGCCATACATCTAGTATCAGCTCAGTTTCCCTGTCTCTGTCACTCCCAACATCTAATCACCCACCCAATGTGCAAGTCTACCTTCCAATCTGTTTCATTCTCCAAGTGCTTGGATCTTTTTGTTTTGTTCTGCCTTATGTTGGGATCTGACAATTGCACAGCACTTGTTTTATAAATAGCAACTGGAAATTCACCGTAGAAAAAAGCAAAAGGAATCCATGAATGATTGATACTTAAAGGTTCAGCAAAGATCTATGCATAACCTAGTTCCTCTCAGCTTTCCATTACATGCTCGCCCCTCAGTGCAAACACAAAGCAACCAGACCTGCTCCTTCAGAAGGGTGTGGCCACGGGTAAGGTGTCCATTCCTGCAGCTCACCGCACCAACTGGGGCCTTGGCAGCACCTTAATTATTAAAAACACCTTTCATGGACTGTGTCTGTATTTATTTACCACAAAGTGACAAGAGTTGCTAGGCAAATTCATAAGGCAAACAGGAAAAATGTTAGCCTACTTAAGAGCAAGGAGCTTAAGTACTGGCCTTTGCATTCACATAAAAAATTGGCTCATTACACACTTTTTCTCCTTTTAATAAACCCTGGATCTCTAACAACCCTCTCCCCCTTCTCTCTTAGCATTTTCCTGTGGGTGCTTGATTATAATGAACTGGCATTTCCTCACCAAGGTTGTTTTTTCAGCCTGTCATTCATCATCCATTAATTCATAAAGAATGTATTAAGTGTCTGTTGTTTGCCAGGTGCTGGGAATGTGATAGCTTGTTAGTATAAGATTTCTGTTTGTAGAGTTTCTATTCTAATGGGAGGAAATCATTTATCAAGAATTAATCCAATAAATAACAATTTCACTTAGTGATAGGTACACACACACACACACACACACACACACACACATGCACGTGTGCAAGTAAGGGCCAGTAATGAATATGAAAGGGAGGTCATAGAAGGTAATAGAAAGGAACCATCCATGCGACTACCTGAACAAGAGCTTCCCAGGCAGAAGGAATAGCAAGGTTTTACCCAAAGGGGAGCAGGACACTGCCATACATTCATGCCATGATAAAAAAAGATCAATATTTCCTCTTTTAGTTTCAGGAGCCCTCCAAGCTATTTTCTTCCTAAAGATCTTTGTACATTGTTTTCCTTTGCTTAAGCCCCTCTTGTCCCTGCTCTTCCCTGAATGATTCCTCATTTTTTACGTCTCAATTCTAAACCTCACTTGTTCAGAGAAGCTTCCCTGACTACTCTTCCTAGGTAGTCTTCCTTGGTATTTTTTGTCTCCACTATCACCTGCTTTACCTTCTGTTATAGTTGATACATTGTGTCAACTTGGCAAGTCTAGCCTCTGGCTAAGTGACTCAGCAGTTCCACATCCTGGGGTGAGAAGGACAGCCCTGGCTCTGGAATGTTGTTCATTGTGTCATTGTGAGAAGATCAGAAGGTAACTAAGTGACTGGGCAGGGGGCGGGGTCATTACTTTGTATCATCCTGAGCCTGTGCAGGAGGAGGGCATGGAGATGATGTGAGTGCTACACACCCCCTGGGAGGGGAGCAGCCTGCTTACAATATGAGGGAGGGAAAGAGGCTTGCCCCCCTTTTTTCCCTCTTGCTGCTTTTGCTGTCTCGTGCAGCTTTGAAGTGTTGCCCCTGTGCCCTGACTCTCTCTGTCTTGGAGCCAGCTGATTATGGACTGAAATCCCCACAAACTGTGAGCTAAATAAACCTTTCCTTCCTTAATGTGGGGCATTGGGTATTTTGTCTCAGCAACAAGAGAAAAGTAACCAAGACACCTTCACGAAGTACACTTGCTTGCATGTGTAATAAGATTGCACATGGAAAGTCCTCAAAACAATTGCAGAGTGCATGCACAACCTAATGAATGGACCAGAATCATCACTCACAGAGCACCCAAACCAGCAAGGCTGAGAATAGGAAAAGGGTGGAAGAGGAGTATGAAAGAAAGAAAGAAAGAAAGAAAGAAAGAAAGAAAGAAAGAAAGAAAGAAAGAAAGAAAGAAAGGAAGGTACTGATAAAAGCCAGGGTTTGAGGAAGAAAAAGCAAAGGAGGAAGGGAAATCTGCCAAGGGAGGCCAAGCAGAGGGACTGGGCCAGGGGAAAGTGGCAGAGAACAGGCCAGCAGGACAGTGGGCAGCATGGACAGAGAAGCCTAATCCCAAAGCTGCAGCTGCACTGCAGGCCGCACGCCCACAAAGGCTCCCGCCCTCTTCAGAGGGACAGAGCTGCGCATGACCCCAGATGCAAGGCCCAAAGGTCACCTGCTACTTACTACGGGATCCTCTTCTGCCTGGA
Organism: Chinchilla lanigera; assembly: GCF_000276665.1. Taxonomy (NCBI): domain Eukaryota; kingdom Metazoa; phylum Chordata; class Mammalia; order Rodentia; family Chinchillidae; genus Chinchilla; species Chinchilla lanigera. The sequence goes on along the minus strand of NW_004955414.1, from coordinate 26,646,706 downwards.
CACTTTTAACTCCACCCAGGGTGTCCACTCCCAGCCCCAGTTAACAGATCCCCCAGCATCAACCCTCACTCAGTGGGTCTTTTCTTCTGCATCTATTCACAGCAATCATTGCCCCTTAACCACTCTTGGTAGAACAGTAGGCAAACCATCTACCCTCTAGAGCTGTGACAAGTTCCAGTGTGTCAAGTTCCCTTTGGCCGTGTGTTGCCACTACAGCACTCTTAGCACCAGATGTGGCCAAAGCCCCAGACAGTGGGACAACAGCAACATCTGGAATCGTGAGAACATGACCTTCTCAAGGCCTTCAATCCAACAAACCCACCAGCTGGGCAAAGGCCTGGGATGGCTCCGAGCCCCACCTGCTTTAACAGGAGACACCTTCAGCAGATGCTCTTCTGTCTTATTGTGTGGCAAACGAATGTGAGGTGGGAGGAGAGGAAAACAGAACCCGGCAAAGGTCACCCGAGCCTGTCTGAGTGGCCCCAACAGATGGAGCCATACATAACAAGGTAGCACGGGTTCCAATCTCAAGGCCAGCTGCTGAGGCGTGACTTCTTTCTCATGGAAAAACAAGAAATTCTCCTTGAAATGAGAAACACAAGACTGACAAACGTGCCCATGGAGAACCTGAGGATTGACTGCCCCCACTGGGCTCTTCCAGGGAACCAGGAGTTTCAGTTCAAAGTGCCACCGCAGGTAGAGGTTGACGCCTTGTCACCTGTCCAGGCTGGGAAAAAGCAGGCCCTGAGTATTCCGTGCGCACCTTCCAAAGGCACAGGGCGCCCGTATTGCTGATTGATGTCACTTTGGACAGCTTTCTCTTCAGAGCTATTATTCCCCCAACTTTCTTTTGCCAGAAAAATAATGAGTCCTCAGCCCCTCTCTTTCCCTGGGACTTTTTTTAAAATGTATCCATAAAAGTGTATCTTTAGGAAGGAGTTGCTCAGTTTTCAACATGTGGATAATTGATTTGTTACAACTCACAAAAGAGCATTTGTCATCTGGAAACAACCCAGACCCACGTGCTTCCTCCTCCTGAGATGCGCGCGAAGGCACTTGACTTATTGCTGCCATTAAACTGAAGTGTTCGGCTGATTATTTGGTATTTCAGAATTCCTTATAAATCACCGCCTTATTTTGGTGATTACAATTTTAAGAAGAGATGCTTGATTTATAGGCAACATCAGGGAGGAGGCAGAGGAAGGAGGAGGAGCAGGCAGGAGGCAGCAGAGGCTAGAGGCTCAATAGAGACACAATGGAAACAATTTCTGATACACTGTCCCCTTCTCAACAAATTGCAGCTAGAGAATGTGCCCACACCTGGGGGATTTTCATTACTGGAGGTTTGGCAGATAAATATAAGCAGGGGAAGGAGGTCTGGAGCTCTGTGCAGATTGGGATGTGCCATTCTGCTTCCCCTTCTGGTCTCCTCCCAGCTGGGGGTAGAAGAGAGCTGAGCTCTACAGTGAAATTCACTCTATCATCATGCACAGGCAAGCTATGAGACCTGGGTCTGTGCTCCCGAAGAAAGCAAGCAGAGGGCCGGCTCCAGCTGGACACAGCTGGATTCTGAGATGCAACAGAGCAGAAAATGACTTCTGAGGCCCCAGCGAGTCCATCAATCAGCTACATTTATTGATAGCCCAAGGAAGGCACACCCATGAAGGCAGGCACTGTGGAGGGATCCAGGAATCATCGGATGCAATGCCAGGCCTGGAAACTTACAGACTAACAGGGACTCGCAAGCAGCGTGCAGATCACCTCCATCAGACTAAAAAGTCTTATGAAATGAATCATGAGGGTAGTTAGAGCTAAGTGGCATCTGCTCCATCAGGTTGCTCCCAGCTGCAAGTTGGCATCTGAAACATAGACTTCTCCTGGCCTCAAAAAGGAAAAGGGATACGTTGGTGGTCAGACCCCACCTGGTAGGATATGTTCAGTGTTTAAACTGGAGCATGGACAAACGCTCAGGTGGGAGGATGGCGAAGCAGTCAAAGATAGTCCTATGGGGAATACGTAAGGAAAACAAGGCATTCCATCTGGAGAAGAGAAGGCACAGGAGAGCTCACACACATCTGAAAGGTCATCATGGTGAGAAGGAAGCAATTTTATTTTGTAATTGCTCCAGAGAGGAGAATGAGATTGCTGGTGGAAAGCTGCGGAGAAGCAGGTTTCAGTTCAACATAATTCAGCAATCAGGGCTCTGGGCTTAGAGGAATGGTTCGTGGTGAGTCCCCTGCTGTGGAAAGTGTTAAAAGACAGCCAGGGTGGCCATGCCGGAGCCACTGTGCAGTCAACCTCTGCATTTGGTGAAAAGTGAAACCAGGTATGATTTAAGCTTCCCTGACACTGTCAGATTATGTGGTTCTGTGACTAAAATTCACACTGAAGTATGAATAGTTGATGAGCCCTCTCCAGAAAGTACATTGTATTAAAATCTAAGAATTTATAAAAAGTGATGGATATGTTACTAGATCCATATATGCCCTTAAAAGAAGAAATGGGCTTGAAATGAGTAATGACCAGGGTTTCCATTTCTGCACTGAACTTGGTGTCCTAAATTGAAGAGGAAATGACATAAAACTTTAAAGCAGATATGTTATCATCAGTACGTGAGTTTAGGTTCCGGCTGTGACACTTACTAGTATTGTGGCCTTGGAAAAGTTAAACGTTTGTGAGAGCCACTTTTCTCATTGATCAGGTAAGGATCCTAACAGTGCCAGTCTTACAGGAATCAGCAAGGAGTGAATGCGATAATTTATGTAAAGAACTTAGCATAACACAGTACATACTTGACATAGAACAAATACTCAATCATGGTAAGTTATTGTATTTTCTTAATTCCAGAAGGCACAGTTTTCTTCATTTAATGTTTCTAAACATTATAATAGATGTTCACAATGAATATATTGCTCCTCTGCCTCCAGCAAAGAGAGAGACTTTCTCCAGCAGAGAGAGAGAGACAGATAGAGACAGAGACAGGGACAGAGACAGGCTGATTTGCAAATGTGTGGTACACCTCACAAATGACAGCACCTTGCCAAGTCCATGCCCTTCTCTGGGCAGCCTCTCATGATTACCAGGTTGAACTCCTATTGGGAGAATAAAAAGTGAATTCTACCACCCTTGTTGCTTCTACATCCTGTGCAAAGAATTCTGTCTAGAATTTAGCAAAAAAAAATACAAGCTACCACTTACCTCAGCCTTTCTGCATGCCTGGCGGCAGCTCTGCACTAAATACTTGCACAAACCCACCTCATCTCACCCTCTTATCCACCATGGAAGTCAGCATTATTATGCCCATGGACCCTGAGTGTTAGGAAGCTTGCTCCAAACACATAACTAGCAAAAGGCATGGCTAGCTTATGAACCAATATCTATTTGACATTTTTACCCATGCTATTTCCCAGGATGTTACAAGAAAGGTGGGAATTATAGATCTCCTTAACTTCCAAGTTATTTGCTCCCAGGCTAAAGCCTCACAACTTATAACATACAGTGGTTCCCTGTGGTGCAGGAAAGAGGCATGTAGGACATACAGACTCCCACTTTCCATCCCAGGTAGACCTTCACACGCTTCCCAGAGGTCCTGGCACATGTATGCATGCACTCACACCATACACACATGCACGCGCATATAGCCATGCAGACACACAGAAAGGCCTGGGGTAAGAAGGGGACTCACTGGAGCAAGGCTCTTAGCTGTTCCCTGACAACCTCCCAGGACAAGCTTCCTTACTGTAGCAAATTTCCCAGCCCAGAGGCTGGGCCTTGGTCTCAGGAGGAGGCTCTGAGAGGCTACCCCACACTGCACTCACCGAGAATGGGCATCTAAGCCATGATCAGCATATCAATTTGCAGTGAAGGTTCCAAGTGCCAAGGCTCCTGGAGGTGTGAATCCCGCCAGGCGCTGTGTCCCTGAAGGTGGCGTCCTGCAAAGCCAAATTGTCAGCTAGCAGCTTGGCCAGCACAGAGCCAGTGCAGGATAGCTGGGAAAGACTGGGTGCCTCGGACCAGAGTGGCCTGATGAGGGCAACCTGCCGGAGAAGCAGACAGGGGTCAGGTGCACCCCCTCGCCCCTCCCCTGCACAAAGCCTGACGTCTTTGCCCCTGCAGCTCCTGCAGGAGGACTCCTAGGGCTGACCAGCCCTCTGCCTGATAGTTCCCACTTCTTCCCAGAGGTCACAGCCTCTGCATCTTGCTGCCTTTCCCAAGTGGCTTTGCTAATGTCTGCCTTTTCCTATCTGACTCACCTTGCACTTGGAGACTCTAAGAGAGCATTCTATTTCCCTTATCTCCTGATGGGTGGAGCCCTGATACCACCCTCATTTGGAAGAGCAGGAGCAGAGTCATCACAAATCAGAATCTACAGGGCAAAAGAGAAGTGTTAATATAGTTCTAGGTGCCACTTACCCTACTGGGTGGACCCCAAATGCAAGATCTCCCACCTCCTTCCACTCAAGAGGATCTCAGAAATTTCAGGCCCGCCATCAACCTGGAAGCCATTACTTTTACCTGAGAAGGCACATGTAAAGAATAAGCTCCGAGGACCAGCCCAGCCACAGACCTTTGCACCCAGACTCCTCGAGGTTCTCATTCATCCTCGCTTCATTGCTGCCTTCCTTGCCTTCTCTGCTATGTATCCCAACTCCTTGCAGGCCTGAGCCCAACCTCAAGTCCCCACAGGTCAAACTCCTACAGCCGCAACCACACACACACAGAACATTCTGCTTCCTGGGTCTGCCCAGGACTTCCAGGTACTGCCTAGGATCCCTTTGAGAACAGAAAGTGCATCTGGTCAATGACAAATGTTGACAATAACAGTAGAATTTCCACACCAAGGATATGCCCTGCTAAATGCTTTACATGCATCAGAACATGGCTTAATCCTCCAAAGCGTGTAAGTAACAGAGGCTATCCTTCATAGATGAGGAAACAGGAGAGTAGACCCCCTCACCATCATGCGGGTAACATAGGGCAGGCCCAGCCTCTCACACAGCTGTCTTCTTCAGGGCCCACGATTCCAGGCACTGCTCCACCAGACCACACCTCCAGGAACACAGCCTGGTGTGTGCCACAGTGGGAAGAGAGAGGAGGGAGCTTTATCCTTTTTTTAATTCACTCACAAGGACAAGAAGAGAAACAAACATAGTTCAGAAGAAAGGAGTAATGCAGGGTGCTATTTAGATGGGATGATCAGAGTTTAACTCAGTCAGCATCACTTTACTTTAACACGGGCTATCAAACTCTTCTTAGTTTGGTATATATTGCTATGCAAGAGCAGCTTTAGCCTTGGTTCAGCTAAGCTATCACTCCTTAAAGTCTTCAACATGAAAATTCTTGCTGCCACCTGGGTCTGCTTCCTCCATCTTTATCCTGGGAGGGCCCAACAAGTTCGTCTCTTGGTCCCAACATCCATGCTACCTACAGTCACTGTCTGTGGCCAGGACTGTTTTTGCCAAGCTGTGCCTTTGCCCTGGCCAACTGGTTCCCTCCCAGAGCTCCCTAGCTCCCGAATACACAAGCTGGGGCATTCCACATCCAGGCTTCCTCTTGCTCCGCACCCCATTATGCATGCAAAACCCTCATTTCTTCCCATGGCTCATTGGCATGGAATCCAAAAAGACAACTGCAATGAGAAATTTTTTTTTTAAAAGCTTTGGTTTTAAGATTCCCTGGCGTAATTCAAAGGAATATTTGCTAAGTGTAGTGGGGTGATCTTTTGTCAAAAGAGCATCATTAGAAGTTTGCGCATCATTAGAATTTTTCATATCATTTAAGTTTCTGCAATGCTTTAAACCTGTGGACTTCTTTAAATAATAATAATACATTCTGAAAACATGCAGAACATGTTTAAGCAAATGCCTGGGAAGGTGTTCACGATGTCTTTGGGTGCATCCTCCTCTTCCAACGTGAATAGGAACTATCATCATGGTTTTCTAACAGAATAAGAGGAATTGACTGGAAAACCCTGCCCAAGGGATTGCAGTGTGCACAGGAGGGGGGTGAGGAGAAGTGTAAGACAAAGGGTTGTCAGCTCTGCTCAACAATAGATTTTGAGGTGCTGTGCCAGACATTTATGATATAGAGACTAAAAGAAAGACCTAGTCCCTGGCCTCAGGCAGTTCTCAGGCCAGCATGGGTGACAGACAAGTGGGCTAGCAGCTACTACATGAAAAAAGCACAGGACTCTTGACATACATGAGCAGCAACTCTAGAGTTCTCCTTGGAAAATCACTGAAGCACCCTGTGCCTTCCTTTCCTCACACAGGAAATGAGGATTATAACAGTGAGCTAAGGTGTACAAAAAGGCCAAGAAGAGCATCTTGTACATGCTGACTGCACTGGCGTTGCTGTCGTTACTAGACAGGACACCCAGTCAGTACCCATCCTCTTACCTACCACCTCCAAAGGCAAGGCTGGGGGAGGCATGGGGAGCTGCGTCATCAAAGTTCAAGGAATTGGCCAAGAGGAAAGGTGGGAAGAATAAGGCATAGCATGGGCAAAGCAGGGGCAGTAGATGGAGTGTTAGATACATGTGCATATATTGAATGATATGTTGTACACTTTTACTTATAGTAAATAGTATGTCATATACATTTACATATATTAAATGCCTTGTAATATGCATGTGTATTAAATCAGATGTTGCATATATGTACTTATAGTAAATTGTACACTGCATACAGGTATATGCTTTGAAGGTCATGTTATATACACTGATGTACACTAAATGGCATGTTATATACATGTATATACATTTAATGACATCACATGTGTGTATGTGTATTAAATGTTATGTTGTGTATACTATAGAATGGTATGTGTGTACTGCATTGATGACGTGTTATATACATGTACATGCATTAAATGGGCATGTTGTCCACATGTATATACATTAAATTCCATGTTATGTACATAAATACATATATATATTGAATGGTATATTTTATGTCACTGGAGTGATGGGTAGTAAGTGGGTGTAGCAGAAAATGCAGAAAGGCACAAATGTTCACCCCATAGGAAATCTCTTTTGGTTATGCTAAGGAGTTTGAGTGCTTTGAGTGTTGGAAACTGTTGAAGGATTTTAGACAAAGAAGCAACATAATCAGATTTGCAGCCTAGGAAAGAGCTTTGCATGGGGAAAGGCTGGAAGTAGGCTGTCAGCTTCAGCCAGTAGAAAACTGGTGCAATCTTCCTCTTAAGAAATGATGAGGATATAAAGTTGGACAGATCAAGAGAGAGACTCAAAAGATATTTAGGGCTTCCAGTTCAAGATGGTGGGTTGAATGTAAGCAATTTATCTCTACACCCTCCTGAAACATCATAAAACAACTGTAAATTATTTAAATTATATATATAATTTAAAGGACAAAGGTAAAAGATTTAAAAAGTTAGACAACAATTAACTTGGAACCCTGGCAACAGATAACCACTTGGTAATTGACAAGCAAGCCCAAGGACACTGGATTCCAGCCAGAAAGTGAGCGAAGCCTAAAGCCACATAATCTGCAGCTCAGAAGGCTCCTACACCAAGGCTGAGGTACAGAAGGGAAGCACGGAATAGGCACAGTTTCTGAAACCAAGACCCAGATGCCCCTCCTCACTAGAACAGCATCGCTAGCCTCTAGGATGGCACTGCTCATAGAAATGCAGTGCAAGCCCCGTACATAATTTTAAGTTTTCTAGTATCCATGCTTTAAAAAGACAGGTAAAATTAACCTTGCTTTAAGTTTCTTTGATTGCCACATAACAATTGTACACATTGATGATGATGCCTTGATATGTACACATTGCATGATAATAAAATCAGGATAAATAGAATATATATCACTTCAAGCATTTATCATTTCTTTGAACATTCAAAATCCCCTCTTCTAGGTATTTTGAGGCATAGAATGTGTCATTGTTAACTGCAGTCACCCTGGTGTGCAATAGACCCCCAGAACCTATTCCTCCTATCTCGTGGGATGCAGTGACCTTTGACCTGCCTCTTCCCACTCACATCACCCCACTACCCTCCTCAGACTCCAGTAACTGCCACTGTATTCTCTACTTCTATGAGATCAGCTTCTTTAGATTCCCACATATAAGGAAGATTAACTTTAATACTATAGTTTATCTAACCCAATCTGTATAAAATATTATGATATCAACATATAATCAATATACTAATATTGATTAGATTCTTCACTTTCTTTTCAAACTGTAGTATGTATTTACACTCACAGTATGGCTCAACTTGGTTGCACATGTTCAGGGGAAATGTTTATCTGTTAGATGTCATAAGGTCTACAACTGAAGAAGTAGATCCACATACTTGTCATCCAAGATTTATACAGTTCCCAATACTGAGAGAATATGCAATTTGAAAAAATAAATTAATTAAAATGAAAATTTTAAATTTAGTTTCTCAGTGAGACTAGCCACATTGTAAGTGCTTAATACCCCCACATGACTAGTGGCTATTATACGGGACAGCACAAGTCCAGGATATCTAGACTAAGGGATACTAATTACAGTTGAAACACTGGAGCTAACAAAACAGGAAAAATGAAAGTTGAAACCTGCCCCACAGTCTTCTTCCCCAGAAGAATTCCAGTGATTACTGCCAAACCAGGCTCATACCCTCCAGCCAGGAGACTGGAAATTCTTCTCCAGAAAATGTGACCAATCTCAGAGAAAGGCCCAAATCTATGGCACAAAGAGATCCAACTGAACAGCTGGTAAAATTAGCCTACACTGAGATCCAGAGGTGTGGAGTCCTCTCCATGAGGAATGCCTCTAGCCTGTAGACAAACTATCATAGTCAGCTTTCTGCTACTGTAAAAAAAAAAAAATACTTGAGACAATCAACTTAAAAAGAGGAAAAGTTTATTTGGGCTCACAGTTGTGGAGGTTTCTGTCTGTGACTGACAGCCCCATTGCTTTGGATCTGTAGCAGCACAACACAGCAGGAGCACATAGTGCAACAAAACTGTTTGCCTCATGGGTAGGGTGCAAAAGCAAGAGAGAAAGAAGAGCTTGGGTTCCACTCTCCCCTTCAAGGGCACCCCTCCAATGACCAGGAGACCTTCCATTAGGCCTTTCCTCTTAAAGTTCCTACCTCCTCCTAATAGTCCTACCTGGGGACCAAGATGTTAACACATGGGCCTGTGGGAATATATAAGATCCAACTATGGCACAGACTAACACAGACGAGCAAAAGAGACCTGAAAACAGAGTTAATACAGGCAAAAGAAAACATTCAAAAATCCATTGATAATCACCCCCAGAGATGCACTGAAGATTTTGAATTCATTAGAGGAGAGCAGAATGCTATTTTAAAAAGTAACATTCAGAAAACAAACGACAACAATAACAAAAAAAAAAAAAAGCTGTTGGAAAGATGTGAACAGAAGATTCAAAACAGAAGCTAAAAGATAAAATTGAATAGCCCTCCCACAAAAAGATCAGAAAAGAGAGAGGGAAGATTTAAAAACTAAAGGATCAACTCAGAAGATCTAGTAGTTGAGAACAAGGTATTCTGAATTTACAAAGGAGAAAGTGGTGGAAAGAAACACTTTTTAAACTTTATTTTTTAATAGTACATATTTGTCATACATATTGATCGCATCCATGATAGGAAATTTGTACCTGTACATAATACATCTTAATTCTCTTCCCCATCTCCTCCTTACTTTTACACTCCTTCTCTTCCCATTTACAAAAGTTTTGTGTCTGTCTTTCTCCTTTCATTCAAGAAACATTTTTTTAAAGTTCAAGAAAGTATGCTGGAGCTGAAGGAGCTGGGTTTTAATGTACATGACATCAAAGGAAAACTTCTGAACTTTAGGAATAAAAAAAAAAAAAAGTACCCTAAGCAGGCTGAGAAGGTGGGAGAAGGGGAAAGACTATAAATACATTAATAGACCCAAATCATATTAACATAGGATGTCCCAACAACAACTCTGAAATCTAGAAGAAAATGAAGCAATGACTTTTTTTTTTGTCTTTTTGAGACAAGGTCTTGCTATATATCTCAGGCTGGCCTTGAGCTCACTTTGTAGCCCAGGCTGGTCTTGAACTCACAACAATCCACCTGCCTCAGCCTCCTGAGTGCTGGGATTACAGGCGTGCACCATCACACCTGGCGAAGCAATGACTTTAGACTCCCAAAGGAAAATATCCATACACATTCAAAATATCAAATAAAATGTGAAACAAAAAAAATTTTTAAATAGTCTTACTAAGAATCTTAGTTACTTTCCTCATTGCTGAGACAAAATACCCAACATCCAAAGTTAGAGGGGGAAAGATTTATTTAGCTCACAGTTTTTAGAGGTTTCAGTCCATAATCAGCTGGCTCCGAGGCAGGGTAGCATGGCAGAGGAGAAACAGTTCATGGCAGGCAGAAGGTAGTAAAGCAAGAAAGGACCTGTTAAGTGTTTTTCTGCCCTCTTATCTCACCCAGGCTACTTAGGGCACATAAGACTCATACCCTTAATCCTAGTGCCCTGAGCCTAGCACTGCACAAGGAATCCATCCCAGCATTATTCACTCTAGATCAGCCACTTCTGGAAAAGCCCCACCTATGACTGCATGAGTCTTTGGAAGGACATCTAGACACAAGCCATAACACCAAGTTTCAAAAAAAAAAAATGCCTCCTATGAATCCTTCCTCAGAAATATACCACAGGATACACTGCACCAAAAGAGGGAGTATGTGAAGAAAGAAGATGACATCAGATCTAGGTACTAGAGGATCTAATGTAAGTGAGAGCAATGAGACCTCTAGGATGCTGGTCAAGAATGATTTAGTAGATAGAGAAGTCAAAATAGGTCAGAAGTTTACTAAGTAACTTCTCCAGGAAGACACTGACAAATGACTATACGTTCGAATAGTCAATCCCTATTGAGAGGGATTTAGAAATCTGGGGGAGGGTTTATGAGTTGAATTAGTAACAAGTACAAAGAAAAAACATGGGAAAAATGGTAATGTAAGATAATTAGAAATTCCACAGAGAACAAAGAGTGCAAGAAAGATCAAGTGATGACTATGCTGCAAATAAAATTTACATAATCATATCAATGCTGAATCTTGAGCAAATCAAAATTATCATATGAATATCAAGGAAGGAGGGGGAATTGCAAGAGTGTGTGTCACAAGCCTGCCCTGGTGGCATTTACCTCCCCGCACTTGGGAGGCTGAGCCAGGAGAATCATTGTGGGTTTGTGGCCAGCCTGGGCTACATAGTAAGTTCAAGACTGGCCTGAATTACATACTGAAACCCCATCTCAAAAAAAAAAAAAGAAAAGAAAAGAAAGAAAGAAAGAAAGAAAAGTGTATGTCATATGAGGAGATGAAGGTGAAAGAAAACTAAATTCTCAGCCACCAGTGAAGAAGCCAACAGATGAAAGTAAAACTAAACTACCAAGAAGTAACAGCATCCACATATAATTCAGAGCTGGTGGTAAACAGTAAAATAAAATACACTAAGGAGCAAGGATTTGACAAGAGTGCAGCAGCCTGGCAGAAGATTACAGTGCTCTCTCACCAAGACTTGCAGGATATCTGCCTCTTTAAACTATGGCCACATATACTTTTGATAGAAATTAGAACCTTAAACACAAATGCTATTTAGAATTGACAGATTTTTATTATTATGGGAAGGGGGAAATGAAGAATAATACACTAGTCTGCTCAGGTAGCTATAACGAAATACCACAGACTCAGTGGTTTAAACAACAGAAATTTATCTTCCACAGTTCTGGAGGCTGGAAATCCCACAGCAAGATCAGTAGGGTCGGTTTTTGGTAAGGGCTTTTTTCCTGACCCATAGGCAGATGTTTCTGTCTGTGTCTTTGCATGGGGGAGGTAGGGAGAGAGAGAAGGAGAGGGAGAGAGAGAGGAAGGGGAAGAGAAGGGAGGGAGAGAGGAGCAGAAGAGGGAGAGAGAGGGGAAGTGGGGAGAGGGAGAGGGAAACTTCCCTCTCAGAAAGTGCCCAATGCAAAGGTCCAACAGACAGAAAGCACAGTCCTTGGTCCACCTACCACTGGCCAACACTAGGGTGATCCTGACCCTTCCTCCAGGTGACAGGACCCAAGGAGGCAAAGAAGGTATTCTATCAAAAAGACTTTCTCCTACCATATAACACTGACCATTCTGCCATCAGATGGGCTGCGATTTCTCCCCACACATCAAGCAAGTAACAGTTCTGAAGCAGACACCAGCTGGGTGTCCTCTAATTCAATTCAAGATCTGATTGAATTGAATAATTGAATTCAATTCAATTCTGACACTCTCTACCTAAACATAGTGTCAGATCCCACAGGCTGAGATCTCAGTCCCTGAGGCTGCCCCTCTTCCTCACATGTCAGTTACAAGTCCCAGGTTGTTTTAGCTGCACTTCTGACAGGTCAGACAGGTTCCCACAACCTCTTTCTTGGAGTTGATTAATTCGCTTGAGATTCTTCCAGATCTCGGGAAAACACATCTATTAGTTTATCATAAAGGACATAAGAGAAGCTACAGAAGAGGTGCCCAGGGCAAGGCATGTGGAAAGCAGCACAAAGCCTCTGTGCCTTTCTGGCATGCCAGCCTCCACAAATCTCCACATGTTCAGCTGTCCAGAAGCTCTCTGAACTCCATCCTTTTGGGGTTTTATGTAGTCTTCTTACAGGTATTATTGACCGGCCATTAGTGATCAGCCTAACTTCCAATCCTTCACCTCCCCTTGTGGCTGAGATATGGGGTGAAACCCTCTAATCCTGTTTTCCCCTTTCCAGTAACCAGTCCCCAACCTGAAGCTACCTGCAGTGGCCACTCCTCAGTCACATCCTTAGTAGACAGAAAGACACTCACTATCACTTCAGAGGTTCTAAGGATTTTAGGAGTTGTAGACCAGGAAGCAGGAAGGAAGATCAAACACACATTTTACAGTATTCTGGGTTTTGTACGAAGCCTGGATCATCCCCATAATTTAATCTTTTTGAGTTCTCCTGGCAGGAGCACCTATGTGGTAACTCCACTTGGTCGCCAGCCCGTATGGTACAGCTTTGCTCCTGCCCCACCCCTCCCCCCCATCCCCCGGCTTCTCCACGCCCTCTCCCTCTTCTCTCATCCTTTTCCCTGCCCACTTGCTCTTTATTCGCATGGTCCTTGTTGAGCTTCTACTTCCACAATGACCAGCTTTATTGCACAGGACAAATGCAAAGGCAACCTGGGAAACTGGGATTTGAGGTGCTCAGCTCCACACACCCAGCACTCAGCTGCTGAGCCTCCCAGAGGTGCAGAGGAAGTAGCTGATGGCACGGCTGGGCCATAGCTGTCCTTCAGGGAGACGCTTCCCTGGTAACATCACCTTCCTCCACATCTGCCCAGTAGATGGAGGAAATGGAAAGGGAAGAGAAGGTGATCAGCACACCAAGATGTGAGTCCTTAATTGGGGCATTTCTAACCCTTTCAGATGAAATACAAAAATTTCTCAGGCCTACAACCATACATAGTGAAGGTACTTTTATTATTTAATGACTGAGGAAACACAATTCTGAAAGACTCTCTCTGAATCTACCTTTGCCTTTAAGTATTTTTTTTTCACAAGAGCATCAATATATATATTTGAAATATAAGTGAATGTATAATTTGAAGATAGTCCTGCCTAATATGCAGACAACACTTGGTGAGTGTATGGACCCAAGGAACTCTTTGCAATAAATTCACTCTTCCAGCTGTTGAAAGAGATTGATCCAGACACTGGAGCAATGGAATACTCTGCCATGGTAAAGAAAACTCAGTACCCTCATGGGAGTAAGGCAGATATTGGCAAAGTCAGGGAATGGAAATTTTCCCACAGTTGGAAGGGGAAAGCCCAAGATTCTATGAGAAGATGCAGGTCTATCTTCATCCCCTTCTGCATGGAGTGTGCCACCCCTGTCTGAAATGACTGTGTCTCATGCCACATATATTAATTACCCTTGCTTCTCCACCCCACCCCATACAATTCAATAACCCAATATGTCCCAGGCCAAGAGTGACATACTTTCATATATGCCTCTCCTTTTGTTAAATGTTTATAATAAGTTCATGGAATAGGTATTATCTTCATTTTATAGATATGGAGACTAAAGATTAGAGACAGCTAAATTGCTTGGCTTGAGGTCATATAGCCAATAAATGATGGAGTTAAGAACAAGCCTACACTGGGGTATCAATTCTCTTCTCATCATAATACATTGTCTTTCCCCGCCCTGAAATATAGTTGCTATTGAGAGATGACATAGAGGTAAGGGGTGGGTGGTAGTCATATTTTAAGCTGGTTCCAGCAGAAGGAACTCTCTCAAATGGCATTTCCATAATTAGAATGCATTTTTTCTGATAGTTATAATTTAGGCAATTGCGGTGACATTCAGCTGAAACCTGGCATACAAGATGTTCATTTCTCTTAAAAGTTCACTTTTAATTGGCCCTAGTTCTTTCCAAGTGTAGGAGAAGTACAAAATGCATACTTCTGATTTTCCATACCTATATCTTATAATCTGAGCAACTACTTTCAAGATAACAATATGCAATATGATAACTATTGTTAAATTCCTATGGTCTTGTTTTGAAAATCTGTATCATTGCTTTTATTGGTTTTCTTTTTCTTTTCTCTTTAAAATAAAAAAAGTATGCTTCTATTGGGTAGAAAAGAAAGACAAAGAAAGGAGGAAAAGGCCTGGCCAAATGGACTGTTCTCACAGAGGATGCTACCCACAAATAGACTCTAGAATGTTGACTACATTCTTTAAACCATAGGGAGTAGCAAAGTATCTTGAAAATGAGGTTATGTATCTGTTTGGTTAGCCCAAGCTGGCTCTTCCCCATTGGTGAAAGTGAATATCCTCAGAAGAAACTGGACTGTGTTTGGTCAAGGGAGAAGAGAATTAATTTAAGCCTCTTCCTGAGATTTCAGTGTACTTTTCTGAGCTTTAGGAACAGCCCAAGTCCTAAAGATTCCTGGAATTTGCATTAAATGAAAAGAAAAAATAAAAAAGGGAACTAGTACAGTGTATTGGAGAGAACAGAAAGTGACGCATAAACAAGAGGTAGAGATTTAACCCTGTTCCTTCTCTGCCACTTGCTAGCTATGTAATCCTTTGAGCCTCAATTTCCTGGGCCAAAGACTGAGCTAATTACCCCAAGACTACTGCAAGAACTAAGTGTGGCATTCTATGTGACCTCCCTCAAACAACTGTCTCATACTCTAGCAGATTAGGTATTCTGACAAACCTTCCCGTTGTGCTAAATAAAGCATGGAGATAAATAAGTGAAGAAGAAAGTAAAAAAAAAAAAAAAAATCCTCAGAGGCCAAACATTAAGTGAAAGTGGAAGCTTACAGAGAACATTGTAACTGATTTTCCTTGAGGGCATTTGTCAAACCCAGATGACCTTCAGCTTCAATCCTAATAATTTACAGGAAACAAAAGACAAAGATTTCAGCCCACCCAAAATGGGGGGGTGGGTCTCAGAAAAAACTACCTCCCATGTGTATAAAACTCAGAGTACAAAGGACTGTAACCTCAGGCTAAGAGGGAAGGAGGGGCAAGGAGGATAATTTACCTCAGAACTTGGCTGTCTGCTTCATGGAGAGGACAAATATTCTGAAAACTGATATAAAAAACCGAGGCCATCATAGGGACTTGAAGGTCAAATTAATTTTCCACAAATCATCTGGTCTAAAGACATTCTTGTTTAATGGTATAAACCTGGGAGCCTGCTAGCAACAAGCACAAATACTTTATAGAGAAACACATCTTCAACCTAGAACTCAAATAATTCCTGACAGTTCCAAATAATGTATCTATTCAAAAAGTATAACACACAAACACATCACCATGTGAGAAAAGATAGCAGAAACAGCACCAGCTTCATTGCACTGTAAAGATTTAGATATCAGAACTATCTGAACAAAATATACAATGTTTGACCTGTTTAGAAATAAAAATGACTAACAATAAGAATAACAGGAACGATAAACATAACCAAATGAATTTGGAAAAAAAACCAAACACATTATCTACAAACAAAAAAACTTAGCTGAAATCAGAAGTCAGACACATAGGTATAATATTACTAGACATATTTAGATTTTATCAACTCTGAGATAAATCTGAAAAAAAAATACCCATAATGCAGGGTAGAAGTAAAAAATGCAAGCATGAAAGAGAAGGTAAGAGATATGAAAGTTAAAGTGTGGAGGTCTAACTTACTAACCCATTTCTCAAAGGAAAGGGATACAAGGAAGAAGCATTATCTGAAGGACTAATGACTAAGACTTATTCTAAGACCAAAAAAATTAATCCTCAACGTTAGCAAATTCTAACCAGAATACTTAACAAGATCTGCTCTCAGACACATCGTGGTTAATCTACAAAATATCAAAGGTAAAGAAAGAACCTTTAGAATATACTAGGGGGGGAAGATAAAAGAACAATCAAAAGACAGTAAGATAATATTTTTATGTACTAAGAAAACAATAAGTTGTATACCCAAAAAATGCCCACCAAGAATAAGAATGACATATTCAGACAAACCGGGTGTCTTGGTTACTTTTCTCTCGTTGCTGGGACAAAATACTTTATGCCCAAAATGAAGGAAGAAAGGTTTATTTCGCTTACAGTTTGTGGAGGTTTCAGTCCATACTTGGCAGATTACAAGGCAGAGTGGCACATGGCAGAGGGCTACAGCTCATGGCAGCAGAACACAGCAAAAGCAACAAGCACAAAAGCCAGGAATGGCCGCAAGCAGCCTCTTCCTCTCCCTTACATATGCAAACT
The DNA here is from genome assembly GCF_000276665.1 of Chinchilla lanigera. Lineage (NCBI taxonomy): Eukaryota > Metazoa > Chordata > Mammalia > Rodentia > Chinchillidae > Chinchilla > Chinchilla lanigera. Next base: position 26,629,909 of record NW_004955414.1, on the reverse strand, counting down.
ATCCACCCCAGGGGGGGTGCAGCTCTCACACCCATAATCAATCAAACTCTAAAAGCCTGCCCCATGACCACATGAGGCTTTGGGAGAACACACAGACACAAACCCTAGCACTGGGACAGGTGTCATCAGGAGTCCCTCACTGGCCAATTATCAATTTGTTCTCTCTCAGCTCCAAATTTGCCTTTTTGCTCTGTAAAAGTGGAGATAGGTTCTTTAAATATTTTCCCTTTACCTACTGGAGTCATGTCATTGGCAAGAGAAGATAAAGGGAGTTCCCTTTCCACTTCCAGTTCTTGACTCCTCAGGAAGTTCTGAGTATACCCAGCTTCGCTAGAGTAGGATCCTCCAGTACAATTAGCACCTAACAGCCAACAGCTTCTTTCTACAATTCTCTGAGGATGTGTCCTGATCAATAGTTTTCCTGACACCCTAGAGGAAAGATCTTCAGTAGATTTCACCAGTCCTGCACCTTGGCAACTTCTCTGTCATTCAGTGAGCCACAGCCATAGTCTCTCTCTCTCAAGGTTTGGATCACAGCCCTGGGGGTCATCTTCCTCAACCACTCCATTTCAGCCCTAGGCATGGTGCCTGCTTCTCCTTCTGCTCTTCCTGTAGTCTTTAATGTTTTTGTTTTTTGTTTTTTGTTTTTTTTCCGGTACCGGGAACTGAACTCATGACCTTCCACTTGCCAGGCAGGCACTTTGCCACTGAGCTAAATCCCCAGCCCCTGTAGTCTTTAATGTTCTCGTTCCTCTTTGCCAGTGAATCTGTTATTACTTCATTCTGTATTACCCTTTGCCATTCCTCTATTAAATTTCCCCTGTTCAAATCAATATGTGGTTTCCCTCTCTAGGATGAGCCCTTACTTACCATTCACTCCAGGACATCCTTCATGCCAAAGAAAAATGATCACAAATAAGAAGTCTGAAATGCAAGAAGGCATGATGGCTACAGAAAGCAGTTAAAAAGAAGTGTAAGTAAACCTAATAAAGTACATGGTCATTTTCTCTTTTCATTTTCCTAAGCCTGGTATCTCAAAAGAAAATCTCCGTGACTTTGTCCCTTTGTGCCCTTCCTCCTAGCAAAGCCAGAATGGTGGGACGATAAAAGCATAAGCTTTGGAGTCAGACAAACCACGCTGTGTGTAAATTCACAGCTTTACTATTTGCCATCTGTGTCTTTACAAATTTATTAACCTCCCTGAGCCTGTTTTATGATGTAATGATGACTAATTCACCCACTTGCTATGAGACTTACTGAGATAACCTCTATGAAAGTTCTTGGAACATGGTAGGTTCTCTATTTCCTCTAAAGAAGGCATTTGAAAGAGATGCTTTCCCCTCCAGAGCTTGTTTCCCTCTCCTACTCATAATACACGCTTTCCTTCAGAGAACCTCCATGCTTCTGAAATGATTCTTCAATGTTCTTTCTCTAATGGGCTCATTTAATTAGCTGTCTGCATGTAGTGCAGAGGAAAAGTGCTGAGCCAGCTCTTTCTATCACCTGGTTCCCTTTCTTCCTAGTAGACTTCTAAATCTTTAAATCTGAGTCCTGGGTATCTATCTGACCCTCATGTCGTAAGGAGATCCAGGAGACACCAACTGTCCTGAGCCGAGAATGCAGTGGCAAAGCAAGGTAAATCCTTACACATTCTCTGGGAATATTTGCTATGCTGTTAGTTTTAAGTCTGCCTGTCTTTGCTATCATGGATTAAGTATTATGTCATGGATGGGGCTGGGGTAGCGGGCACAGGTGGTATCAAGTCTGTTCCCCAAATGCACAGCCAACTCTTATCTGTACCTATCCACAGAGTCCAGCTGGTATCCATGGAAACCAGTGAGACCCTATACTACCTCAGACATCCAGCCACTTAGCCATCACCCTGTGACACAAACTGAATATTCTACATGCAAAGCCCATGACACATGGGCCAGCATGAGGACATGGACCAGAGAAATGGAAAATTCACCTCTGTTCTCCGGTAGCTCTTCCCCACCTCACTCCCCAAAACACAAGTGAACTCACAGTTTTACCATCTTAGATCTAAAAGCAACTTAGAAGTTGTCAAGTGCTTCCTCCTTCCTACCCTAGGATTTTCAGCCTTTGCTTGGATGTTTCCAAGGATAAGGAGTCACATTCTCCAGGGATGTTTTCCTCATTGGAAAATAGCTGAGCATTAGAAAGTTCTGCTCTTGCAGAAGTTAATTCTGTGCAAAAAAAAAAAAAAAAGTGCATAAAATCCCAATCCTTTAAGCAAACAGAAGGGTCAGTATGTGAACTACAAATGTGAGATGAGTGGAGTCTCCCATGACAACTGTCATGGGAGAGCATTCAGTGAGTGCTTCCTGGCAGAGGTGACCCCTCTTCACTGGACTTGGGATCTTCTACTAACGTCTTCTGAATCCTACTGCCTCTAGCCAGAAAAGGGCACTTCTGTTCTGGAAATATGGAGTAAATACGCTTTCTCTTATTCTTCCTGCTATGTATAACTAAAAACCCTTGACATTATACTGAAAAACAAACCACAGAAAAGCTTCACAGATGGAGAGAAGTAAGCAAAATAGTAGAGAACTTAAAATCAAGGAATGACATGGTGATGTATTCCTTGATATTTTAATTTTGCCTCATACATCCTAGACATAGAGCTAAAGAATCCAGCAACCGAACATTCCAAAAGGTGCAGACAACAAAAGACTGCTCTCTATATATACAAGTCATAGAAAGGTCAACCTAGTAAAAGACTGCTCTCTATATATACAAGTCATAGAAAGGTCAACCTAGTAAAACAGAAAACTTTTAGACAATTGCCACTCTAGTCCAGCCAAATACCACATTTAAAGAAAAACTATGGCCACAGCCCCACTCTGCTAGCAAATGTTTTTTTTTTGTTTTTTTTTGGGTTTTTTTTGGTTTTCTTTTTCCGGTACCAGGAATCGAACTCACGATCTTGTGCTTGCCAGGCAGGCTCTGTGCCGCTGAGCTAAATCCCCAGCCCCTCTGTTAGCAAATGTTGAATGAGAAGCTTAAGCTTCACTGATGTAAGGCTGTAACAAAGCCACTTCACTAGTAATGAGTCTCCAGAGAAACAGGACTGATAAGATAAAGACATGTACCTACATAGGTGTTTATTATAGGAATTGGTTCACATGATTATGGAAGCTGAGAGTCCCACAATCTGCCTAGAGAACTAGGAATCCTAGCGGTATAGTTCAGCCCAAGTTCAAAGGCCTGAGAACTAGAAGCTCTGAGATCCAAGGGCAAGAGAACATGGATACCCTAGGTAAAGAATAAAGAGACAGAGATTCACCCTTCCTCTGCCTTTTTGTATCATTCAAGCTCTCAATAAATTGAGTAGTGCCTGTCCACATTGATGTTGGATCATTTTTGCTCAGTCTACTGCCAGTCTCTCCTAGAAACATCCTTAAAAACATGCCTAAAAGTGATGTTTTACAATCTATTTGAGCATCTCTTAGCTCAGTTGAGTTGACATATAAAATTAAACATCAGAGCAACCTAACAGCCCAACCAGAATGACACCAAGTTTCAACTGAAAAATCACCTGTCAAACCAAGAATCAGGAAATCTCAGTCTGAATGAAAAAAAAAAAAAATCAAAGATACCAATCCCAGCACTCTCAGAGGTTGAGAAAGGAGGATCACAGGTTTGAGCCCAGTCTGGACAATTTAGCAACTTAGCTAGACCTTGTCTCATTTAAAAAAAATTTTTTTAAAAAGACTGAAGGTGTAGTTCAGTGTGAAGGTCTTGAGCTGAATTCCCAGTATGAAAAAAAAAAGCCAATCCCAAAATGAAATAAATATTAATAGTGTGTGATAAAAGCCTTAAAAACAGCCACTCTGGGCCAGGGATATAGTTCAGCAGCACAAGCAAGTGCCTGCCTGGCAAGCGCAAGGTCCTGAGTTCAATTCCTGGTACCAAAAAAAAACAAAAACAAAAACAAAAACAGCCATTTAAAAAAATGCTTCAATGAACAATTACACACATGGTTGATGAAAAAACAGAAAGCTGTCAAAAAAGAAAAGAAATGTCTCAGGAAAGATACAGTAGATATGGCAATGGAAATTTGGAGACTGAAAAATATAATTACTAAAACTTCAGATGATAGACCCAAGAGCAGAATGGAGTGAATAGAGATAACAGGAGGGAGAAAATAATCAGTGAAGTAGAAAACAAGAAAAAAGAAATTATCCAACCTGATCAATAAAAGAAGAAAGAGAGAGAAAAAAAAACTTCAGGGAACTATGAAACTATGACCAAATATCTGATATTCATATTACTGGAGTTCCAGAGAATAAAAAGGTAAGAAATATTCAAAAAAATAATGGTTTAAAATTTCCCAGATTTAGTAAAAATATATAAACTTACAGATTTGAGAAGTTGAATGAAACCCAAACTGGATAACTCCCCCAAAATTTACATCAGAACATATTATAGTTAAAATTCTAAAATCCTAAAAGCAAAAATATTTTGTTTGAAAGTACCATGAGAGAAGTAACACCTTATATATGAAAAAGCACTTCAGTAACAGTAGATTTCTTATCTAAAATTATGGAAGCCAAAAGGAAGTAGTATTTTTCAAGAGCTGGTTTTAGAAAAGAACTGGCATCCCAGAATCCTTCACACAGTGAAAATATTCTTCAGAAATAAAGAGAAAATCAATATATTTCCCAATGAAGGGAAAATAAGAGAATTTGTCACCAGCGGTTCTCTCCTAAAATAATAAATAAAAGATAGTTTCTTTTTTTCCCTTTTCCCTCTCTAAACAAAAAGGAAATGATAAAAAGAATTCTGGAACATCAACATGGAAAAAGGAACACAATAAGCAAAATTATGGATGAGTGTAATAGCTTCTTTCTTCTCTTGAGTTTTTAAATTATATCTGCAAGTTGAAGCAAAAATTGTAACACTTTCTAATGTGGTTCATAATGTATGGACAGGGAATGATTAAGGCAATTATACTGTAAATGGGAAAGGATAAAGGGATATAAAGGGTGGTGATATTTCTACACTTTATTCTAACTAGTAAAAGAATGTCATCAGTAGACTATGTTAGCTATGCATATATAGTGTAATACTTAGTCAATCACTTTAATGCAGCACAAAGAGATATACTTTAAAAGCACTATAGATAAATCAAAATAGAATTCTAAATATGTTCAAGTAGCCTGCACAAAAGCAAGAAAAAGAAAACAGGGAAATGACAGATAGAGAAAATAAATAAGCACAAAGTAAAACAGTAGATTAAATTCTAACATATCAATAATGATATTAAAGGTCAATGGTCAAAATGAATCAATGAAGAGGAAAGATTGTCAAAGAGGGTCAGAGAAAATAGAGCCCAAACATATGCTTCCTATTAAAAAAATTCACTTAAAGTATAACATTATAGACAAGAGGATAGTAAATGGATAAAAATATATAAGCACTAATCAAAAGAAATCAGAGATGACTATATTAATATTGATAAAGTAGGTTTTATTTAATATGTTTAAAATCGTGAGCTAGCAAGGGCAAGGTCGTGAGTTCGGTTCCCGGTACCGGAGAAAAACCAAAAAAAAAAAAAAAAAAAAAAAAAAAAACCAAAAAATATGTTTAAAATCATCTGAGCAAAAAAATCTGAGATAATATATAATGATAAGAGGATCAGTTCAGGTGAGAGCCAAGCTGAGCCCCAGAGAGCTTCAGGAACCTTGGTGAGTTGCCTCCCACGCCTCCCCCACCAAAGTGGGAGCCACACTGAGCACCAGGAGCTTCTGGTGCCTTGCACCCCCCACTCCCACACCATCACAGGAATGAGGCTGAGCGCCAGGGAACCTCCAGATCTTCAAAAATGACAAAATGAAGGAGCAAAATGCAATCTCAGATCTCTACCACACCCAAACAAGTCCAGGAGACATCAACATAAAAGATCTTGTAAGTCACACCCCTGAAATTTCTGAAATGGTAACAACTGAAGTAAAGAAACAACTCCATCAGGCCATAGAAGAAATCAGATCAGATACAGTCTCTCAGGTAAAAAAAAGAAATTACAACAATAATGAAAGAACTGCTCAGCACATCTAAAGAAGACATAGATAAAAAATGGAGGAGCATAGAAAAATGATGCAAACTTTGAATAAATAATATAGGAAAGAATTAGAATGCATGAAAAAGAATCAAAGAGATATCCAGGAAATTAAAAATTCCATCAAAAGCTGGCAAAACCACTTGAATGAAGCTAGAAACTTTCAGAACTTGAAGACAGCATTGCAGTTAATGATCACAAAAGGAAAGATCTCTTAAAAATAAGAGGGAACCAGGAAATAACAATTCAACGATGATGCAAAGAAAAACAATGTAAGATTAATAGGTGTCAACAAAACAGCAGGCATCAATACAAATGACATAAAAAGACTATTTGCAGAAGTAATAGCAGAAAACTTCCCAAACATAAAAAAAAATCTGATATACAGTGAGGCATATAGAACTCCAATTAGCTGTAATTAAAATAAATCTAAACCAGATATATCAAAATCAAGATCACAGAAATCCAGCAAAAGAACAGAATATTAAAAGCTGTTAGAGAAAAGAAACAGATCATCTATAAAGGAAAGCCCATCAGAGTCATGGTAGATTTCTCAAAACAAACCATCAAGTCAATAACAGCTTGGACCAGATTGAAAACTATCCTTCAAAATTAATGAAGAAATAAAACGTTTCCATGAAAAGAACAACTGGAGAAATTCATCAGTGCCAAACCAACCCTACAAACAGTACTAAAAGATATTCTAGAAAGAGATAAATATGACCACCATTTCAAGAACAACACTAGAAAGGAACCACCAGCATAAGAAGCAATTAAACAGAGGGGAAAAGTAGGGAACCAACAGCAGGAAAATAACATGACAAAGCTAATACATATCAGTTATAACCATTAATGTAAATGGTCTCAATTCACCAATCAAAAGAAGTGGACTGGCAGAGTGGATCAAGAAACAAGTTCCAACAATATGCTATATACAAGAAATACATTTAACTCCAAAGGAAATTCATAGACTGGAAGTCCAAGGATGGAAAACAATACTCCATGTGACAGGAACTCAGAAAAGAGCAGGGGGGTGCCTATTCTATTTGCAGACAATGTGAACTTCAAACCAAGAATGATCAGAAGAGATAGAGAAGGTCGCTACATACTTGTGAAGGGAAAACTGCAAGAGGAAGAAATAACAATCATAAACATCTATGCACCAAATACAGAAGCACCCAATTATATAAGACAAATTTTAAGAGACATGAAAAATCAAATACGCAGTAATGCAATCATAACATGGGACTTTAACAACCCATTGTCACAAAGATAGATCAACTAGAAAAAAAAATCAGCAAAGAAATAACAGAACTAAACCAAACCTGTGAACAAATGAACTTAGTAGACCTTTACAGACTGTTCCACCCAACAACATTAGAATATACATTTTTCTCATCTGCACATGGGATGTTCTTTAAAATCTTTAAGTAAATGCAAAGGAATTGAAATTCTCCCATGTGTACTATCAGACCATTGTGCACTGAGATTGGAAATTATTGACAAAAGAAATTGCAAAAGCTCCATAAACACATGGAAATTAAATAACACCCTCCTGAACAACCAATGGGTCACAGATGAAATTAAAGAATATTTACAATCAAATGAAAATTCAGATAAAATTTATAAGAACCTGTGGGATGCAAAGGAAGCAGTACTCAGAGGGAAATTTATAGCAGTGAATTCTCAAATCAGGAAACCAGAACAATCACAAATAAACAATCTTATGCTTACACCTCAAGCTTCTCGAAAAAGAAGAGCAAGTCAAGCCCAAAGCCCAAAGAAAGCAGGAAATTCTAAGTTTGGAGCAGAAATTAATACAATGGAGACTAAGAAAACAATACAAAGAATTAATAAATTGAACATTTGGTTCTTTGAAGCAATAATAAAATTGTTTAACCCCTAGCCAACCTTACTCAGAAAAAGGAAAGAAAAATCTCAAATTCATGCAATAAGGAATGAAAAGCATGAAATCACTACAGAACCTATAGAAATTCAGAAGATCATTATTACCTACTTCAAAAATCTTTACTCTCATAAGATAGAAAGCACAGAGGAAATTGACAGATTCCTAAATACGTATAAATTACCAAAGCTGAATCAAGAAGATATAAAAATCCTGAATAACTCTATACCAGCAAGCTATATTGAAAATGTAACCAAAAAACTTACCAACAAAGAAAAACCCAGGTCCTGATGGATTTACAGCTGAATTTTACAAGAAATTTAGAGAAGATTTAGCTCTGTTCTTCTCAAACTCTTTAATGAAATTGAAAGGGTAGGAATTCTCCCTAACTCATTCCTGGAGGCAAGTATGATACCAAAACCAGAGAAAGACCCAACCAAAAAAGAGAACTGTAGGCCCATCTCCCTAACGAATATAGATGCAAAAATTCTCAGTATAATACTAGCAAACAGAATGCAGCAAAGCATCAAGAAGATTACACATCATGACCAAGTGGGATTCATCCCAGGAATGCAGGGAT
>NW_004955414.1:26620089-26621126 GCF_000276665.1 Chinchilla lanigera | reverse complement strand
AAGACAAGGATGTCCACTGTCACCAATCCTATTCAATATAGTTCTGGAAATATTAGCCAGAGCAATTAAACAAGAGAGAGAAATAAAAGGAATAAGGATTGGAAAGGAAGAAGTGAAATTATCATTATTTGCAGATGACATTATACTCTACATAGAAGACCCCAAAAAAAACCCTAAAAGGTTTATAGATTTAGTAACCAAATTCAGTAGCATAGCTCGATACAAAGTCAACACTCAAAAATCAATAGCATTCCTATACATAAACAACCAACAGACTGAAAGAGAAATTAGGGAAACCACACCCTTCATAATAACATATAAAAAAATGAAATACTTAGGAATCAATCTAACAAAGGAAGTAAAAGATCTATACAGTGAAAATTACATTACTCTGAACAAAGAGATCAAAGAGAATTTCAAAAAGTGGAAAGATAGTCCTTACTCATGGATAGGAAGAACCAACACAGTGAAAATGGTCACACTCCCAAAATTTTTGTACAGACTCAATACAATCCCAATTAAAATACTATTAGTATATCTCACAGATCTAGAGAAAACATTCCTAAAATTCATCTGGAACCAGAAGAGACCTAGAATAGCAAAAGCAATCCTGGACAACAAAGGAAAGGCAGGAGGCATCACAATCCCTGACTTGAAATTATACTATAAAGCTATTGTGATAAAATCAGTGTGGTACTGGCAAAAAAAAAAAAAAAAAGACCTGAAAATCAATGTAACAGATTAGAAGATGCAGACACAACTACAAATACAATCAGCCACCTTATCTTTGACAAAGGACAAACATGTTCACTGCAAGAAAGACAGCCTCTTAAATAAATGGTGCTGGAAAAACTGGCTCTCCACATGCCAAAGACCAAAACTAGACCCATGTCTATCACCATGCACTAAACTAAAGTCAAAATGGATTGAAAATCTAAATATTAAAACAGAAACACTAAATCTACTGGAAGAGAAAGTAGGTAGAAATCTTGAAGACACAGAGGTAGGCAGAGAGTTCATGAACAAAAACCTAACTG
>NW_004955414.1:26615628-26619494 GCF_000276665.1 Chinchilla lanigera | reverse complement strand
CAACCACTGTGGAAATCAGTGTGGAGACTTCTCACAAAACTAGGATTAGAGGTCCCAATTAACCCATCTATTCCCCTTCTGGGTATTTTCACAGAAGAATTAAAAAACATCATACCACAGCATATATATGTGCACTCATGTTTATAGCAGCACAGTTTGTCATAGCTAAATCTTGGAAACAACCCAAAGGCCCATCAACTGAGGAGTGGATAAAAAAGATGTGGTATTTTTATACAATGCAGTATTACTCAGCTATAAAAAAGATAAACTCAAGGCTTTTATATGTAAATGGATGCAACTAGAGACCATACTCATAATTGAAATAAATCAGAACTACATGTGTAAACATTGTCTCCCTAGTGTAAGAAACTGAAAGAGTAAATAAAACCTAAAAGGTACAATAGATATTGTGACAGGGAAAGAAATTGCTCAAAGGGAAAGAACAACTGGGATGAGGGAAAAGAGAAATAGAAAAAAGAAGGAAGGAAAAAATATATATATGTATATAGAAGGATAGCTGGGATAATTGTACTGCAGATGTCTATTGGTTTATTGAAAGGAACAGTTAATGCTTAATTTTTTACCAACTTTGCATGCTTATATCTGGTAATCTGAACAACTACTTTGAAGCCAACAATATGCAATATAACAACCACTGATGAAGTCCTACCATCTTGTTTACTGAAGCTTTGTATTGTTTCTAATGGTTTTTTATATCATTTTTTATTCTCTTTAATGGTTTGATCAATCTTGTATTCTTACATTTGGTAATCTGAGCAACTCCTCTGAAAATAACAGTATATAATACAACAACCACTGTTAATTCCTACCATTTTGCTTTGAAACCCTGCATCATTTTTATTATTTTTGTGTTTTGTTTTTGTCTATATTGTTGTTCTTTGGGGGTTTTTAATTCTCTTTACAATAAAAAAAGGAATCAATTCAGTAAAAAGATGTAACAGTCCTAAATGGGTATGTATCAAACATCAAGGATACAAAATATATAAAGCAAAAACTGACAGAAATGAAAGGAGAAATAGACAAATCTAAAATTATAGATGGAGATTTCAATAGCCCATCCCCAAAGACTGACAGAACAAGTAGAAAGAAAAACCAGAAACAAATGAACAAGAACATCATTGTCAAGAAGGATATAATTAACATTTATAGGACACTCATTCAACAAAAGCAGCACACAAATTATTTTCAAGTGTCTATGAAACATACACCAAAATTGACCCAGATGAACAAATTTGAAAACTTAAATCATATGGAATGTGTTTTCTGGACACATTGGAATAAAACTTGAAATTAATAGCAGAAAGATACCAGGAAGACCTTTAAACATGCAAAATAAACAAGATATTTCTAAATAATCTATGAATCAAAGAAAATTTAAAATACACTGAACTAAAAATTTAAAATACAATACACTGAAATAAAATAAAGCATCGAAGTTTGTAGGACACAAAGAAGCACTGAGAGAGAAAATTTATACCACTAAATTCTACATTGAAAAAGAAAGTTTTCAAACCAATCATCTAAACTCTCATCTCAAAAACCTAGATAACTTCTGAGCATGGTAGAGCATGCCTGTAAACCCAGCACTTGGGAGGCAGGAGAACCACCATGAGTTTAAGCTCAGCCTGAGCTAGACAGGGAGTTCAGGGGCAGCCTGAACTACAGAGCAAGACCATGTCTCAAAAACAAACAAAAAAGGAAACCTAGAAAATGAAAGGCAGAATAAACCCAAAGCAAGAAGGAAAGAATAATAAAAATCATAAATCAATGATATTAAAAGTAGAAAAGCCATAGAAAAAACTCACTGAAACAAGGAGTTCTTTAAAAGATTAATGAGATCAGTTATGGTTTAAATATGAAGAGTTCCTGAAAGTATCCTGTATTAAAGGCTTGAGCCTCACTGCAGCCATGTTCAGAGGTGGGGCCTAGAGAACTGACTGGAACAGAGGGACACTAACTTCATCAACAGATTAAGTCGTGGATGAGTTCATAGCTCAGTAGCTTATTGGAAGGTGGAGTCTAGCTGAAGAGAGTAGGTGTTGGGGGATTACGTTTAAAAGTATATTTTACCCCTTGCCTCTTCCTCTCTGGAAGCTTTCTGCTTCCTGGCTGTCATGAGGTGAGCAGCCTCCTCTACCACATCATCCCACCACCATGATATTCAGCCTTGCTCCAGCCCCCAGGCAATAGAACCAGCCAGCCACTGCCTGAAACCATGAACCAAAATGAACTTTTCCTCCTTTAAGCTGATTTTTTTTTCAGGTATCTTGTCACAGTGACAGGAAGCTGACTAACACAACTGGCAAACTTCTAGCAAAACTGACAAAGAAAAATAAGAAAGAAGACTCAAATTATCAATATTGAGAATTAAACAGGAGAAATCACTCTGAACCCTGCAGATATGATACATAATAAGGAAATACTAACAACAACTCCACACACATAAATTTAATTAGTTAGACAACATGAATAAATTCCTTAGAAAACTGCAAACTAATGCAATATGACCAGACAATTTAAATAGCTCTCAATTCATTCATAATTTTAAAATTCAAAAAAAAAAAAAAAACCCTCCAGACCCAAATGGCTATGTTTAATAAAAAAAAAAAAAAAAAAAACCCTCCAGACCCAAATGGCTATGTTTAATAAAGACTGAACACCAATTCTACGCAATCTCTTCCAGGGAACAGAAAATGGAGGAGTAATCATTTTGTGAAGTTAGTATTACCTTCATACCAAAACCAGAGGAGAGGGAAAAGGAGAAAATTTCTTCCAATTTGCAGATGACATGCTTGTCTATATATGAAATCCCAAAGATCTACAAATAGCTCCCAGAACTAGTGAGTTCAGCAAAGTTACAGCATACAAGGTGAATACAAAAATCACCATATTTCTATACACTAGCAATGAAGACGTGGGCTCAGATACTAAAAGTATACCATGTAGAGTCAATCAAAAAAATTAAAGCTAGGTATAAATCAACATAACAAGTTCAAACTTATGAGCCAAAAACTACTGATAAAAGGAGCTAGAGGAAAATTAAATCAGTGGAAATATATTTCATATTTGTGGATTAGAAGACTCAGCATAGGAAAGATTCAATTCTCCTCAGACTGACATACAATTGTTATGAAATCCTTACCAACATCCTAGCAAGATTTTTGGTAAATATATACAAGACTATTTTGAAATTTATATGGAAAAATAAAAGAACCAGAATGGCTAAGACCATTTTGGAAAAGAAGAATAAAGTGGGATCGTTCTCTCCAATTTCAAGACTTACTGCCTTGCTCTGTTTATCAAAATGGAAACACCAGTGATTAAAGGAGCAGAATAGGGAACCCAGAAATAGCCCCACGAAAAATGCCCAATTGAATTTTCACAGAAGTGTGAAAGCAATTCAATGGAGGAAATAGCACCTTCTCAACCAATGTTGCTGGAATAATTCGACATCCACAGACAAAAAAAAAAAAAAAGAATCTTGACTGAAGTCTCACATGAATCGCAGACATGGATTTCAAACATAAAACTACAAAACTTTTAGGGAAAAAAAATGGTTAAAAATATTAGGGCTCTAGCCCTTAGCAATGAGTTCTTAAACTCAACATCAAAAGTACAACTCCACATGAGGAAAACTTGACAATTTGGACTTCACCAAAGTTAAATGATTTTGCTCTCTAAATTTCCTATTAAGAAGATGAAGACAATGACTATCTGATGCTGAGGCAGGAAGGATTGCCACCAACCTGGACTACACAGTTGAGTTCAAGGCCAGCCTGAACTACATAGCAAGACCCTGTCTCAAACAAGTGTATAGATAGATGGTAGATAGATAGATGATAGAT
>NW_004955414.1:26600548-26615528 GCF_000276665.1 Chinchilla lanigera | reverse complement strand
AAACAAATTACAGACTAAAAGAAAGTATTTACCAACCTCTGTTCAACAACAGACTGTATAAAGAACCCTTAATTTAACAGTATAAAAACAACTCATTTAGAAAATGGACAAAGAACATAAATGATGTCACCAAAGAGAATGGTGACAGATGGCATATATGCCCACGAAAACATGTTCCATCAACATCATTACCATTAGGGAAGTGCAAATTAAAACTACAATAAGATTTCACTGCACATCTATCAGACTGGCTAAAATAAGTACAGTGACAAAAGCAAATGTTGGTGAAGGTGCTGAGAACTGCAGCACTCGTACATTGCAGATGGGATTGCAAAATGACACAACTACTCTGGAAAAGAGTTTGGGAGCATCTTTGAAAATTCAACATGTACCTACTATATGACCCAGCAATACTTCTATGCACTTATCCCAGAGAAATAAAGAATTTCATTCACTCAAAAGCTGATGCATGAATTGTTATAGGAGCTTTACTCACAACAATCACAAACTGAAAACAATTCCAATATATTTCAGTGGGTAAATGATTAAACAATCCACGGTATATCTGGACCATAGAATACCACTCAGCAATAAAAAAAAACAAGTTATTGATATATACAACCTGGATGAATTTCCATAGAATAATGCTGGACGGGAGGAGAGAGTCGATCCTCAAAGGTTACATATTCTGTGATTCCATTCAGATAACATTCTTGAAGTGATAATCAGAGAAATGGAGAGCAGATGAGTGCTTGCCTGAGGAGGCTGGGTATGCGGGGAAGTCTCGTGACTGTAAAGGGTAACGTGGAGATGGAAATGCTCTGTGTCTTGACTGAGTCAGGATCAACATCCTGGTTTTGGTATTGTACTCTAGTTTTACAAAATGTTATCACTGGCACCAAAGGAGTAAAGAGTACAGGGCATCTCTGTACATTATTTCTTGCCTGTGAATCCACAATGATCTCACAATAAAAGTTTAAATTTTTAAAAATACTTTGCCTATTTCCAGTACCTCACTGATTGAGTGATTGCTCAGTTTTTCACGCCAAACTCAAAGGCAGGCTGATGGGCCAAGCCTACTCGCTCAGCACTTCCTCTATACTAAGTGAGGCGCAGGGTGGTCTGCTGATGCCAGGCCTGTCACAAACGATTGGGTCTTCAGACTCAGGGTTTGGGGAAGGAATGAAGCAACTCTGGCCTGACAGCTTGAAGCCGCAGATTCCCCATCCCAATCATTTCCCAGTGTCCACCAGGTCACTGAGTCCTTGGTGGCAGAAGATCTGTACTTCCTGGTTCTCTGGCTTTGTCCCAGTGGTCAATTGCAAAGTGAGGCGTGATGTGCACATTGGCAGAACACCTGTGTTATCCATTTCCTTACCTTCACTGAGGCTAGATGCACAGCAAAGTCCCTCCTCCAAGATCAAAGAGCGGAGACTCGGGGGTGTGGCTAAGGGAGAGGGCGCTTCCCAAGTGGCCCGGATGCAGGGCCTGCTGTCCTTGACGTTGCTTATAAGTTCTTGTAGAGAAAGAGAGGTGTGGGGTTACTTGCCAGCCTTGTTCTCTCTGACTATTATGGGTGGGCGCCCACATCCGAAACAGCGACGCCACAATTGCAGAATCAGTAGGTCTTGGGCTTGGAATTTCAGTTATTGTTTCTTGGCGGTCTGGAAGCTGCGCAGGCGCACAAGGCACAGACTGGTCCTGGATACACTTTACTCATCCGGACCTGGCACGTGGTGTGCGTTCACGGTTAAACAGATGCACACACACTGGGCACAGAGGCAGGCGCTCCTTCTTTTGCGCCTTTTAGATAATAAACGCCAGGTAGGACAGCCCACCTGTGGTTTTGATCAGACTAAATGAAGGGATTGCTTGTACAGAACCAGCCTGGACATACTTTGATGCACTGGTAAACATTTATTTATATGCCGTCCTCATAGTCACTGCCAGTCTAGTCCTCACTTCCAGTGGAGAGTGATCTTGGGTCTGAAAGGTCATTTCCACACAGTGATACACATGTAAATAATTAAGCAAACCTGGGTCTGAGGGTGTGATGGAAATGCCCCAAAACTGGGCTGTGGGGATGATTGCACAGTTTGCCAAAAAAAATTTTGTACACACAAACGAGTGAATTTTAGAATATAAATTATACATTTAAAAAAAAAAAAAAAAGATCTAAGAGCACAGGTTATCTGGTCAGAGACGTGGTCTAATTCTCTTTCCCAGTCCTCTGAAATTCTCCAACAATCTCAGCCCAAGATTCTTGGGGCATGTAACACTTGCCCAAGTTGTGCACCCTCCTGGTCTATTTCCTCAGAAGGGATCCTGATGTAGGTCTCAACCTGAAGGCCAAAGATATCAGTCCTTGTAGGTCATGAATGCTGGTTTCCAGATTTGCCCTTCATTCTGAGCGTAATTCTTCTTGGTAGGTATATTGTCCTCATTTTTAGAGGTGAGGGAAGGCAGGTCCAGACAGTGGGGTTTGCCGGCCTCTGAGGTCTGCATCCTTTTCCAAGCCATGACGTTTCCTACCTAGGAAACATGTCCAGGGGAACGGGAGTGGAGCCAGCCCCCGGAGGCAGGTCAGCAGGAACGAGGTCAGCAAGTGGATCTGAGTAGCATGGTACCAGGCAAGACTCCTTGCAGAGGCCACTGCCTTGGGTGTGGCATGGGAGGCAGGAGGTATAAACTGCAGCTCCCTAAGACAACTTAGGTAGAGGGGGCAGCCTCTAAGCAGAGGAGTGCTGTGTGCACTGCCCCCATTGGCAGTGACTGAGGCCAGATGATGAGGTTCTAACTGCCCACTGGAGAACGGCCTCCTTCATTCCTCTCCTGTTATCCTTCTCCTCTAGAATATTCTCCCTCCTCCTTGTCCTCTGAGCTTCCTGGAACATATTCCAGACTGCAGCATCCTCCCTTTGGCAGTGTTACATCAATTAATCTTTCATCCACATTGATCCCCTGAAAAATGACTTTCTCATTATCCATCTTGCAGAGTTTCCCCTTGGCAGCCAGTATGGCAAAGCATCTGTCAAACTCAAAATCTCTCCAGTGCAGTGGGAAGAGCCAGGGCTCTGGAGTCAAACAGACCCAAAAAGAGGGCCCATGTCTGCTACACTCCAGCTGTGCAACCTTAGATGGGGGACATGGTCTGTCTGAACCTGTTTCCTGATTTGTAAAATATCCCTCTCATGGGTCTATTAAGAAGACAAAACAACACACAAGTGGAAACCTGATTCTAATTATTGCTTTTTACTGATTCCCAGGCTGTAATCTCTAGATTCTAAGCCTCAGAGAGAAAAAGCTCAGGTCACAGGCACGAGAGATGTCCCCAAATGCTCCTCATCAACCCACTGGCCAAAGAAGTCACAGTTAATCCCAAAAGACAAAAGCCCAGGTGTGACAGAGGCTTCAAGTGAAAATGAGACACATTTTAGTCACAGAAATAAAGCATTTTTTTAAGAAGGTACAAACTCACTCATTAGAAAAATATGAAGTTTAAAATTACTGGGACATCATTTTCCATCATCCAGCTGGCAAGAATCCAAAAATTTCACAACACATTCTGTTGGTGAGACTGTGGGGAAGTGTGGTTTCTTCCATCTCACTGGTGGGAATGCAAAAAGCTACAAATACTAGTGGGGGAAATTTGGTGATATCTGGAAAAGTCACATATTTATTCATCTTTAAAGCCAGAATCCCATATCTAGAAATCTATTCTAGAAGAATCTGTGAAATTAGGAAGGAAGGGATGCATGAACTAAGCTATACACTGCAGAAGTATTTTTAAAGGCAGACGATTAGAGAGCACCCTACCACCCCCATCAAGAGAGGAATGGCTTAATAAATGCTGGAACATCTGATGATGGAGTTTTTGGCACCTGAGAAAATGAATTAAGATGGATGTCTGGCCACTGTGGTGGGTGTTCTCTAAGATATCAAGTTAAATGACAAAAGCATGTGGGGATAAAATGTATATAATGTTACTTTACCATTTATCTAAAAAATGGGGCATATACTGTTTTAGCTACTGTCCTTATTACTGGGACACAATACCCTAGCTGCACAACTGTAAGGAGGAAAGGTTTATTCTGGATCACAGTGTGTAGAGGTTTCACTCCCTACTCATTTGCTCCAAGGAAAGGTGGCATGGCAGAGGGGTGTGGCAGAGGAGAGCTGCTCACAGCATGGTGGACAGGAAGCAGAGAGCCAAGAAAGGAGATAAACCTTTCTAGGCCATGTGCCCAGTGACCCGCTTCTTTTAATCAGACACCACTTCCTAAAGGCAAGTGAGCTACAGAGCCCAATAATCTAATCACCGTCCAAAACACCCTACATATGAGCTCATGCGGCTTTAGGGAGACATGCAGATATAAACCGTAACATGCGTCTACCTACTTGCCTATATTTTTCTAATTAAAATACACAATGCAAGGATATGTTGGGCTCTTTCTGCCCCATCCTATGGCTTTACAGTCCATCCTGTCGCTCCATGCAGCCGTTGTTGCAGCAACCAGCTGTGAACACCTGTAGTCCAACACAGCCCCTGGCCAGGGTTGTACTGTATATGCCTTGCATTTCTTCAGAGATGTCTTGGCTCCCGCTGGCAACCACTTTAACACCTCAGCACACCTGAAAGTTCATGGAGTTAACACCCAGGGTAATCTTTGACCAATAGGAGACAGGGGCACAGGCCCCAAGATCAATACTTTCGCTATCAATGTCAGGAGTAGACTATTCAGAGGTGTGATCTCCTTGGTCCTCTGGCGTCCTCTGTGGGCTTGAGTCCCCACTCTCCACTGTAGCCATTGACTTGATAACGCATTCTCAGATTATTTTTCCTTCCTTCTGTTTCCCACTTCTTCAGGTCTCTGTACTGTACCCTGGGGTCACCTCTTAAAATGAATTATGTGCACAATCATTGTCTTGGCCTCTGCTTTGTGGTAAACTTCAAACTAAAGCAAAAGATAAATTATTTTAAAATTTTTAAATGATTACCTATAGGAGAAGGAGACAACAGCATACAGAGAACTGGAATAGAATAGAAACTGTACTTTATGAATACATTTTATTTTTCCATACTTGGCTTTTAAATACATTTAAACACTTTACATCATTGTAAAACAAAATTAAATTTTAAGATGAAATCCCTAAAACTGAAAATCTAATGAAACAAACACCCTGTGTACAATGTACATAATGTCAGAGGTATAATCAGATAAGGAAGAGTTATTCCAAATTATTTTAGAACATACTTTAAAAATAAAAATTAACCCTAAACTATTTTCAATTGTCATATTGTTACTGGTAAGATTGCTATTGCTATTCTGAGACTGTCATGTGGGTAGTACGGTATTAAGCTATAATTATCCTGGTGTCACTGGGGTCCTGTATTTCCACAGGGTGAAAACAGATACAGATACAGTCCTGAGTGGCTTAATAATGATGACACTTTCTGAGAAATGTATCACTGGGCTACTTCATCACTCTGCAAATGTCATCGAGTGGCTTACACAAACTCAAATGGCTAAAATGTCCCTAGAGGGTGTAATCTTATTGGACAACCATTGTATAGTGGTACATTGTTAAGTGAGACATTGTTAAGAAATATCCAACAATATAAGATTGATGATTTTTTAAAAACTATAGTTTTACATGTGAGTTAGAAGTATCAGTTTTTACATTCATAGTATGTCAAATTTTTACAAATACAAATTTTCTAGCTCCATCTCTTTATACAGCCAAGAAACAATGATTAAAATTATTAGAAACAGTATTAATAAAAACCCTCACACCCAACTTGTAGTCTTTTAATTTTAATTTTCCCATTTAAAAAACAGCAAGGATTTCTGGAGAAATAGTTTATTCCAGATTAGGTCAAGAAATGCACAAGATGGTGTGGGAACATATTTTCAGTGCAGAAGACAAAGAAGCTATGAAAGGCTCCTAGGCTTGTGGCAAAGGCCACTTCGATGAGCTCCTTCTAGCTGGTCAGTGAAGGAGACGATGTGATCACCAACCATAAGGATGAACACTATGAAGGACTGAATTGCATCCAATACATTTACAAAAATACGAGGAGAACATGGAGCATTTTTCTGCCTTTTCTATATGACTGCATCTCAGAATTATTTGACAGCTTATTGGAAAAATTTCTATTCATACAGTTTTTCTAATTAAAAAAAAAAACTAGAAATGACAGAAGTACAATATTACCCTTTTGCACCCCCTGATGAGTTGATGGATTCATCCAAAGATTATCAATACTTGTAACATCACAAAGTAAGAGACAAACAGATATAGATGTTATGGATTTCCTGGTGGTCAAAAATCAAACTCAGTTCCGACCAAATCTCCAGATCTACCTACTGAGGCAACATATGTAAAGGACACAGAGGAATTTTATTGACACCACAGGGGACAAGCAGCAAAATGCAGCATGTGGGTAAATGCAGGGCAGAAGACTCAGTTTCTTCAAGAAGTAAACTTAAAGATTTGAGACTACTATGAAGACAACAATGTGCAATGTATTAATTATTGTAACTCTCCTACTAACCTGTTTTGAAACTCTATTTTATTTTATTTTCTCTTTAAACATAAAAAAAAGATTTGAGACTCCTCAGGTAGAGCAAACAACTGCGATGTATGCATGGGCTTTATTTGGGTCCCAACTAGGCTTGGTATGGGTATTCCTATAGCATATAACAGAGTAGACCTTCCTATCCTGGGGAAGTCAATGAGGCTCACAGGGAAAACCCTTAGACCCTATTACAGTATTCCCATTTCCTGGCACCAGTAATCCACCATCCCTCTCCTACCTCTTGCTTCAGCCTTCTCCCACTGCCAATGGTATTAGCCTTGAACCTCAGATCCTGCCCCATTGGCTTTATCCCACCCCATTCTTTATTCCTCTGCTCATAAGCCTCACTGTTCATTATCCTGATTCTACTTCCTCCATTCCTCCAGAGGTGACACTCAGCACTGCTCTCCTGCTAAGTCCCAGCTCCCCACACTTGTAGGTTCTCCACTCCACCAGAGCCGCCTCACACACCTGGAGTAAATGGCATGTCAAAGGCCCCCTAATTGGCGAACTTGATGGATAACTCCACTTCTTGTCCCATCAGCACCACCCAGGCAGTCAGCATGCTCTCCTGACAGCATTCACCTGTCAGGGGTCCCACTTATACTGATGGATCAGTCCCAGTCCTCCAAGGGAACCTCCTTCCAAGGAATCAGTATGAGTCAGGGTTCTTCAGAGGGACAGACTAGTAGGATATATAAACTGATGGGTAAGAGTGGATTTATAGGAGAACTGTCTCACACAATTTTGGAGGCTGAGATGACCCACAACGGGCCATGTGCAAGAAAAAGACCCTGAGATGCTGGGATCAGGAAAGCCAGCGGAATAACTCTCACTCCAAAGCTGAAGTCCCGAGAACTCAGGAGGCTTCTAGGGTCAGTAGTGAAAAGGCTACAGGGCCTGGGGTTCTGACATCTAAGGGCAGGAGGAGAAGAACATATCTCAGCCCCAAAAAAATGCAAATCACCTTTTTGTTCCACCCAAACCCCAACCAGTTGAATGGCAGCTGTCCACATTGAGGGCAGATCATCCCAACTCAGGCTGCTAATTCACATGCCAACCTCCTCTGGAAACTCCTCACAAACACACCCAGAAATTACACTCTGCCTCTTCTCTGGGTACTCCTTAATCCAATCAAGTGGACACCTAAAATTAATCATTGCAGAGTCTAAACAGTAAAGCTCCACACTCCTCCCACCAGAGTGGACCTCTGGCGAGGCTCACCTATCAGAAACTAGGAGTGGTAGGAATAGTAGGTTTATCTTCACACGTTTGCAGAGAGCTAGACAGAGTTCTAACAACCCCCTGTGTCATCTTCCAATTATGGCTGTCTTGGTGGGGGGCAGGGCAGAGATGTTGACCTCTAACTCTGCAGGACTCAGGACAGAGGCTTGGAGGATGGGATGGGATGTCAGTTCCAGGTAGGGACATTAAAATCAGATGAGTCACTGGGCCCTAGAATCGTAGTTTCATTTTAAGACTTAAAAGGACCTCATCAGAGTTAATCAAAGAGACAACTAGCTGCTGATTGAAAACAGACGACATGTGTTGCCTCATACTTGTGTATTTGCCATTTTTAAAAGATGAAAAGCAGGTGAATAATTTATATTAGGAAATATGATACCACAAGCCAAAATGTAAGGTACTGAAAGAGAAAGCATCCTTCTAGGAGAAAAACATAAAGAAAGCAACATGAAAAGCAAGTCGGCTTGCAAAACCAGCTGTGCTTGTTAGCAATTTGCTCTTACCCTGGGCCCACACTCCTCCTTTGCAATTATGTTCCCTAGCAAAGCTCCAGCTTTCTGAGTAGAAAGGGAACATATCCTTAGGTAGCCCCCATGTGGACATCATTGTGAGAGGTACAGTATATAATCCTGACAATGCTGAACAAGAAGTGTTTCTGTCTCCATTTTACTGATCACACCAATGCCCAAGGTCAGGTGGCTTCACTACTGTCACGGACACAGTGCAGAGGGACCAGCCTGCAAACCCAAGCCCATCAAACTCAAAAAGCTTATGCTCTTTATTCCAATCTTTGCTGAGACTGGCCCAAGTCAGGACATTTAATTCTGTCTTTCCTTGAGACTCCTACATGTGTTCAAAACCTTGCTCCCCACCTTGTCCCTGCTCCCAGAGCCCTGTTCTGCAGCCAGAATGGCCCCAGTCCCTGCTTCAGCAGCATGACAGTCCTTGCATCTTTCTTCTCTGAGTATGTTCCAACTTCCCTAAATCCCCTTAAAAATGTAAGACTCAGAAGTGGACACAGATTTTCAGATCCAAACTGATGGGCTGACCAGACCAAAGCCCGTGGGGGATTAACTCCCCCTCTGGTCTGGAACCCTCTCTGAGGACGGATTCATTAGCTTTGCGGACAGCCCGGTAGAAAGCTGGCTCATAATAATGAATATTCCCTCTGCTAAAGCTGCCCTGGCCTCCACTAAGCCAGCTTCCCTCCTCTTAAACTTGAATCATTTGTTGTTTTGAACCTCAATTCGGGATTTTTCCAGTATGCATTTCAGTTCCATTCCACAAGCTCCCACAGAGCTGTGCACAAGTGCCGGTTGCTGGGGAGCGTTGAGCTCAGTGCTGTGATTTTCCAGCCCTCACTCTACTCAGAGCTCAGCAGGGCACCCCTCATGGCTCTCGGGGTCGGGGGGCTGGTACACACTGTCACCTTCTTCCAACAGAAGCCCAAGCCTTCTTCAAGAGCTGAGCCCCACCTTGAAAATCACAGGGCTCTGGAGCAGTTTCTGGGTGACTGCGGCGACGCCAAGCAGGGTGTTTTGTTAGTGAGGGAGCAGCTGCCAGGAACATTTCAAGGGATGACTGACTCCTTCTCTGAGGGTTGTTTACACCGCAGCTCTCTGTTCCTCTCAGGGCCTGTGCCTCCCCTGGAAAACCTGCCACAGTTTGTGATCTGAGAGGAGCCGGTTTGCCCAGAGGAAGAGACCTCATCTACTTAGAGCCCCGCTTCCTCACTTGCCCAGGACGTGCTCGCTGGCCTGGGGGTGGGGTGGCAGCACAGGGACCACTAGCTGGCCCAGGCTAGGCCCTGCCTGGCAGAGGTTATCCACAGTTTAAGGTAGTCCATGTCACCTGTACCCTCTGGCAAGCCGAGAGGGCCTGGCCTGAGCTATGAAATATAGTATTTAACTCCACAGGCCAGAAAAACAGCATAATTTTGGCTTGCTCCAGTTGGTCAACTCAAAGCTTGAGGTGGTTTTTTTTTTAAATAAGTTTATTGATACATTTTAGGTATACATAATGATCACATTCATCGTAGGGAATTTATACCTATACATGATATAACTTGATTCTTTTTCTTTCCCATTTCCCTACCCTCCCTTCATCCTCTCTTCCCCTCCTTATTAGGAAAAAATGGAAACAAAGCTTGAGTTTTAGCTAAAATGTTTTTTGGCTTGGTTTGGTGTGTAAAGAGTGGCTACATGTGGTGATACGAGCTCAAAACTAGGAATCAGAAGACCTAAGTCAAGAGTTAAACTCAACCACTAATCCCCCTGTGTGACCTTGGCAAGTTATTCACACTGCCTGGGCCCCCATTTCCTTACCTGCTGCAATTAGAGGATTAACATGTCGCTCTCCCAGGGTTCTTCACATTGTGACACTATGCAGTACTGTAAGTTATGAGCATGGCTATGACACCTGCATGCCAGGGTATATGTGCCAGCTCTGCCACTTGGCAGCTGTGGGACCTTTAATTCTTAAGCCTGTTCCCTCTTCTGTAAAATGAAGATAATACTAGTACTTACTTCACAGGAGTCTTCCAAGGAGTAAATAGACCTGATGCCCAGTACACAGTAAATGCTTGACAGTTAATAGTACGTTTTTGTTCTTGTTATTTTATTACTAATTAGCAACCTGAGCCTAGTCTTAAGTATTAATATTAAAATGAGCTCCTTTTGAGGCAGCCAATGAAATAGAGGTTTTATGCCACCAAATGTTCTTCTGATATGAAAGTCATGGGGTTGCAAGGCACAGGAGACCTCAGTTTGGCATGGGACATTTGGACCCCCATAGAAGCCGTTTCACTGCCTGCACAGCCCACACCCCAGACTCCTCATAGTGATCTGGTGGGGCCTAGGACAGAGGCCAGGAGGCTCTCTGGGGCGTTTTATGGCGAGCCCCTCCCAGGTCTCTGATCTATGGTCCCGTCTTGCTTCCTGCTATGCCGGGCTCTTTGTAGTCAGATGAAAGGCCTTTCTTACCCTCAAAAACAAAGGAGCAGAGAGCTACAGTGCTTCTGGACTTTGAATGTTGGGGGAGAAACTCAAGTTCATGATCATCTTCCTGAGGCCCAGCAGTGCCCACTGGGGGACTTTCAGGACCAGGTTTGGAGGGCTGAGGACACAGTTCTCTGCTCTTGCCAATTTACTTTGTGCCTAAAATAGGCTTGGAAAAGGCCTGCAGATGACAACGCTGTTTTCCCTGGCCTGGATCTCGACCTATTGCAAGGTAAGATAAAAGCTGGAATTTTACCAGTGACAAGCCTGGTACAGGAGCATGTGGCCTAGACAAGTGGTGGAAAAAGGGCTTATTGATACTAAACCCAGAACTCCTTGGAATGCCTGCCCAGTCACCAGTAACGCAGAACAGCCCAGGTCCGCACACTGAGGGGCATCTTCCTGCCTCTGTCACAGAGCAGGAATCACGCTTCCTGCAGACAGCTTCCCCCAGGAAAAACAGGGCACAGCAGCATATGTTCATTTCCTTGCCCTAAACACAACCAGCAGCACAGAAGCCAGGAGAGGGCTGTGCTAACTTGTCCTCCACAGGGAAGGAAACACCAAAAGTGCAGAAGAAACGTTCCCTCTGACACTCCTGCCAAATCCTAGCCAGCCTTGCACACACAGCCCCTGGGCCCTTCTTTGTGACGTCTATCCTGAGCCAAGAAGACTGGCACTCTGCTGAGTTGTGAGAAAGTCAAGGCCAAATCAGTCTTTGTAGTGGCTCAGAGGGCGGCGGTCTGACTGTTGTGTTCTAGCTATGTGACTTGGTGAAGGTGACTTAATCTCTGTGTGCCTCAGTGTCCTTTTCTGTAAACAGTGCAATAATAGTACCTACCCCAGAGGATGCTGTGAAGATTATACAAAATAAGTTTTGGAACAATGCCAGGACTACGTGATGATGATGATGATAATGATAACAATGACAAGGATGATCACAGTGATCTGGGCCACCAATATTTACCAATGGCCTGTTTATGGAATGAAATGAAATGAAACAAAAAGGATGCCTTTGTGCAGGGGAATGGAGCCTACGGGAAATCTCTGTATCATCTGCTGAATTTTGCTGCAAACTTAAAACCACTATAAAAAATAAAGTCTATTAAAAAGAATGCCCTGCTCTGCCCCCTGGCTTGAGCAAGAGGTGCCCTCGCAGCTGTTCGCTCCCACCTGCCCTTCTTCTTGGTGGAGAGCTATTCCAATGCCCTGAGCCTCACAAACACTTACATGTCCCAGAAGCCAGGCTCCAGAACAAGCAAAGATGAAGCCTTCCAGGGGATGCTGCGCACAGGGAGCTGCCCCTGACCTGCTGCTCCCGAGACTCCCCTGGATCAGAATGCGGAGCTCACTCAAAGAAAGCCAGAGAGTCTCAAGACCTAGCAACCTAGGAGCAATGAGGCTGACCAAGACAGGGACCCAAAACACTCACCCTAAAGTCCTAATGCCTGCTCCCTGCAGAGCCCGAGGGTCCCAGAGGAGGGAAAGCTTAAAACTAACCTTCTCTCCAGGCTTCAGGGAAGGAAGCGGGTATGGAGACTCCATGCAGAAACAGCTGTACTGGCGGAACCCGCTTTCCTGACAGTTTGTGCAGCTGATTACCATCCCCCAGAAAGCAGTCAAAGCTGCCCAGCCCCAGCCACCCCAAACCCTAACCTAGCCCAGGCCTGAGGTTCCCATCCGGCCCTGCACCAAACTCCCTCCCACGCTCTCTCGGGCAGACTCCTGGGTGAGCACACATAGGCCCCTCAGCCCCAAATCACCCAGCGATGAAACTTTGCCATTTATGGAGGTTCAGAGGGTCATAAACAAACAGGCCTGACATACGGGTCATTCCTGAGACTCCTGCTTCATTGGCTTTAAGGTCCCTTTGGCAATAAAGAATTTCAAAGCTGCTAACTCCATAGTATATTAAAGTGGAATTAATTCCGCAGAATGGTCCTCAGGTGAGAACCAGTGCTTAGCAAACGCCACTGGCTTCTTCTTCTAGGACCCAAGACTGACCCCTGGTGGTCTCTAAGACCAGCTGAAGCCTAGCCTTCCCCAACTCCTCCCGGAGAATTTTCCCTGAGAATCTATCTGCCTGTCTGCTTCTCTCCCTTTCTCTCGTCATCTCTCACCCTCTCTTTCTCTCTCACTCTTCTTCCTCCCACTCTCCCTTGCATCTGTCTTTCTCTCTGTCCCTCCTGTGAGACTCCCAACCCCTTTAGAAAGGTAGATGTAAGAGAACAATGGAATCAGATTCTTCTTACCTTAGTTTCTTTTTCTTTTTGTCTTTTTTTTTTTTTTTTTGTCTTTTTGAGACAGTCTCGCTCTGCAGTTCAGGCTGGCCTTGAGCTCACTCTGTAGCCCAGGCTAGTCTCAAACTCACAACAATCTTCCTGCCTCAGCCTCCCGAGTGCTGGGATTACAGGCCTGCGCCACCTCGCCCGGCTCTTACCTTAGTTTCAACTCAGATATCAATATATGAGATGAAATAGGAAGATAATAAATACGAAAATTCGTGAAAAATAGACTTTCTCTAAATATGCAGATTTGCTAAGAATTCTGGTCCCAAGCACTTGTTCCCTTAATGTCCCTTAGTGGGGCTCAAGGGGAGGCTGTCCCCCCAACCTTTCCAACTTCCCTTCCATCACGCGCCCATACTCCCCTCATCACATCAGTCCTCCCCCTTTCACACCTCCATGCCCAGCAGGCCAAGGGTTTCAGGCCCCCACGCCTTGGCCTATGCCATCCTCTCTTCTTGGAATGCTGTTCCCTACCTGACCCCTGATGACCCTGTTTACCCACTGGGGCCAAGCTCAGTACCTCTCCTTCCTAACACCATCGCGGGTCACCCAGTTGAAAATGAATCACACCCTCCTCTGGGGTTTTACCACAGCTCTGAGTCTTTCTCATCAGGTATCAGAGAATGTTCACATACACCCATGTCCCCCACCAGCCTCAGAGGTCCATGGGGCTTGGGTTACCTCTAGGTCATGCCTGGAAGGGTGTGTACACATTGGTAAAGGCCTGGTGAGTTAGTTAGTGAATGTAGCTTACTGGCAACAGTGCCTAGGAGGGTCTTCTGTGTCCTCATCGTCAAAGATAAGACGAAAAGTGTCCTCTTGAGTCCCTCAAGGGTAGGAATAGGGCTGGAGGGGGAGGGGAAACTACAAAGCCAGTGGGCAGAGCCAAGAGAGGCCGTATATCCCAAAGTCAGAGCCCTCTTGCTGCTTTGACCCTCTGCACAGACATCAGGGTCCCTCTCCTGGCACACAGCAGGGCGGATGTCTCTGGGCTGATGATGTACAACCCAACCTGCTCGATGGCCAGGCTGTCTATGTGGCTACACCTTCAGGGCCAGTGTCCATATAATCAACAGCTAAGTAACCCAAAATGCATAGCATACTTTGAAAGTCATGTCTCTGGGGCTGGGGATTTAGCTCAGTGGCACAGCGCCTGCCTGGCAAGCGCAAGGTTGTGAGTTCGAGTCCTGGTACCGAAGAAAAAAAACAAACAAACAAGCAAAAGTCATGTCTCTATAATCCAATTTCTGTGCCCTGAGTGTCTCAACATTTGTCTCTCTGAGGTGTCTGTACACCCACATCTGTCCAACACACACACACACACACACACACACACACACACACAGAGCACAGCTAGGTAAAGAATGAATGATCAAAGAGAAGGAGCTTCATTTGTGACTCCTTGTGAGAGGAAAACCTTCCTGCTCAACTCTGACACTGGGATGCCTGTGAATTCTACCTAGATCATTCCTTCCAGAAATGGTTCCTTTATCTTAGCACTATAAAGGCAAGGAAAAAATTAAATGAGAAGAGCTGAAACCTAAGAGATTTTCATGCTGTTTTCAGGATAATCAGATTCCATATAGTTTACTTGTAAAATAAATTTTAAATGAGACATATCCATAGCTATATTTCTATTTAAAAAGTTACACTGTCCTTTCATAGTAATTAAATTTATTATCACATACCAGTGAAGTCCTAGCTAACAAGTTACCCACCATGAGGGTTAAAGTTAGGTGAGGAGAATAGGATCAGCCTTCTGCACAAAACAGTTTATATTTTAAACTATATCATAAACTTTAAAGTAAAAGAACAGACACACAGCTCTCTCGCAAAAAAATACTTTAAATAAGTGTTTCTTTTTTTTTTTT
>NW_004955414.1:26493757-26598773 GCF_000276665.1 Chinchilla lanigera | reverse complement strand
CCCAGGGGTTGTTCAAAGTTTCAATGATTCACACACATCCGTGGGTGGGCAACTGCAGTTGCCCATTTTCTCTGGTGTCTTTTTCTGCACATTTCATTGGTTTAGATTTATATTTATGTCTGAAATTCTTTGCTTTATTTGTTGCTTGCTGGCTTGCACATGAGACTAACTGCTCAAACATATTCATTGAAAGGTGCACTTAACTTTTATTCTAGTCTAGCTAAAATAAAGATATCTGAAGTTTATAAGTATTTCACACACAGGAAAAAACAACAGTGTTCATTAACAGTCAACACAAACATATGCAGCTAATTGCTTAATCATCTAAAATACTGGTATTAAACAAAGGTTTTAGAAAAATATGTACACATATATCATAATTGGACATCTATTATGCATGATATGCAAAGAACTCAAACAGGAGCCCAACAGTTGATAGAAAAATGAGCAAAAGTCATGAACAGACAATTCATCTTTAAAAAAGATTTTAAGTGTCCCTTACACTTATAAGATGTTGTTCAACTATAACAAGAGAAATAAAATTTAAATTACACTGAAATGTTATTTATTACCTATGAAAGCAAAAACTTTAAAACTTTGCAACACTGTTGGCAAAGCTGGGGAGAGATAGTCTTTCATACACATTGCTGGCATGTATACAAAATGGTACTTACTCTAGAGGTAGCATTTAATAAAACCATGTGTGCATTTACCTTTTGTTCCAGAAATCTCACTTTTAGGAATTTACTCCATAAATACACCTGCAACTATATAAAATTATTTATGCACAAATATGTTCATTGCAGCATTGTTTATAATTGAAAAATGTTGGAAACAACCTAAACATTCATCAGTAGACCATTGGTTCAATAAATTAAGTTGTACTCACACAATGAAGTACTATACGATGGTAAAAGAGAATGGGTATGTTTTTATCTTTTTGTGTAGGAAAAGAAAATAAGAAAATTGCATGTATTTTCTTACTTAACTGCATAAAGTAATTAAAAAAATTTAAGCCAGAAACTAATAACAATACTTACCTAAAGTGGTAGATGGCAGCCAGGTGTACAGGACAGAAATGCTTCAGTGAGAGCAATTTTTTATAAAATTTAGAGTTTGGAATCATATTTTGTTTTTCTTAAAGTTAAATCAAACCAATAAGAATGCCAGTTTAAGAACTCTAAAATGGAATGTAAACAGAAAAAGTATACCTAATCCGAACGTGGTATAACCATAGTGAAGGGGAAAAACAGAATTAACTCAAGTAACTTTTGATTCAAGTGCTTTGAATAGTACCACTTAAAATTGAAAATAATCATAGATAAATAATTCCATTTACAGGCTTTTTTGCAGTGGTATCACTCAGAAATTCTGAAACTACTTTCTTTGATAAATAAGATTAAGCACATAAATAAATAAATTTAAATGTTACAAAAATTGAATGGGAAGATAGAAGGAATCCTGTTACATAGGTCTAGAATTATGGGATAAGAGAGAGAGAGAGAGAGAGAGAGAGAGAGAGAGAGAAAGGTGATAAATAGATAGATAGATAGATAGATAGATAGATAGATAGATGAGTGTGCTCTATATTTGTAAGCCAACAAGTTCTGAATATTAGCATATGCCAGAAGCAACCAGTACACTTACTTCCAGATCTTCTAAATATAAATCTATATAAAGTACCACACTTCCTTGGAAAACAGCTGATTGTGTTAGCTTTCTGTCACTGGAACAAATTAACTGACATATACAACTTAAAGGAAGAAGGGTTCATTTTGGCAGTCCAAGTGACTATGGACTGAAAGAGGTACTCAAGAAGCAATCATGGTGGAAGAGCATGGGGAAGGAAAACTACTCATAGAAACTGGAAAACAAAGAGGGAGAAATGGAAAGAGCCAGAGAGGAAGAGTCCAGGGACCAGATATAGTCCCTGGGGATCATGCCCCCATGATTCACTCCTTTCCACTAGGACCGCTTTGAGCACCTTCTAAAATGCCATCAAATTATGATCTCATCCCTGGATTATTCACTTGATGAAGTCAGAGCTCTCATGATATAGTCATATTTCAAAAATCCCACCAGCTTGCAGCCCAACCTTTAGCACATGAGTTTTGGGGGATGTTTCAATCCAAATTATAACACTGATTCCAAGGTTGAAGCAAGGAAGACCTGGAATACCTTGTTTCAGAAAGCAAAGCAGTACTCAAAATAGAACATGTTGTAAGAAAGCGTAGGAATGTATCAAAAGCACAAGAGCCAACATGAAGGAGTACCCACTGGCCAAAGTCTAGTCAAGCTAAGCATCAAATAAATAATTGCAGTAATATAACTCCTTGAATAAAAGAAGAATCTATGAGCATATAATTACATAAATAAATAAGAGATAAGAGAATGATCTTTCTCATAGAATTATGTCAATAAAAGTAGAAAGCATGATGGAATTAGAAAAATCACTACTTGTAATCTTCATAGTAATAATAGATTCAAATAAGAATTATCAGATGCTAAAGTTAGTGGGTGATAATTTGATAAGGAACAGGATCTGTATTTAGTTTTAAATTATCTTTTCACAAAGTATTTATTAATTATAAATGGGAAAATGATAACTTATCATAGAGAAACCTAGAGGGTATCAATTTACCAAAAAGATCAATGCTACTGTTCCATCAATAGGACAAAATGACATCACAACTATAGGCTAGTGCCAGAAAAATGGGCTGAGCCAAGTAGACAGCAACTTCTCATCCCTAATAAACTGAAGAAGTAGGATCTTGCAACAGATTCAAAACCCAAAAGCCAGCTGTGCCTGGAAGATACCATGGAGAAAGAGTCACTTTCTAAAGGTTCTAAATACTAGCAATAGGCATTTACAAGAATCAACCCAGAAAAAAATCATATAAAAAATTACAAAATGAGAAGACACTTAAACAAGATACAACCTCAGACTTCCAGCTTAACAAAGGCAAACTAAGGGGGCAATGAGGTGGAACAACTTGAAAGTCACCCACCAAGACTCATTGATATGGTAAAAACGAAGCAAATGACAGAGGCTCTAGAAAAAATCAAATCAGAAATAATTTCACAGATAACTAAAGAGATAGTGACCATGATGAAAGGTATGCTTAGTGACTCTAGAATAGATACAGATTAAAAAAAACAGAAGAGTTTAGGAAAATGATGGAAACCATGAATGCCCAACACAAGAAAAAAATGGAATCCATAAAACAGATTCAAATAAATATCTAGGAAATTAAAAATTCCATTGAAAGTATCCGCGATAGAACACACCAATGTAAGGACAGAATCTCAGATACAGAAGACAGGAATATGGTCAATGATCAAGAAAAGAAAGATTTCCTAAAAATAGCAAGGAACCGTGAAACATCAATCCAGCAGCTTATAAATGATGTAAAGAAAAATAACATAAGATTAATTGGAGTCAGTGAAAGAAGCAAGAGATAGCCCAAATGACGCAAAAAACATATTCACAGACATCATGGTAGAAAACTTCCCTGGCAGGGAAAAATAGCTTGACATACAAATAAATGAGGCATATAGAATGCCAATTAGCGATGATCAAAAAAATATCTACAGCAAGGCATATAATAGTCAAGATTCCAGAAATTCAACACAAAAATAGAATATTAAATGCTCTTAGAGAAAAGAAATAGATCACCTATAAAGAAAACTTCATCAAAATCATGGCAGACTGCTTAGCACAAACCCTCAAATCAAGGACAGCTTGGAAAGAAGTATTTCAAGTCCTAAAAGAAAACAACCTCCAACCCAGATTGATGTACTCAACAAAACAATCTTTCAAAATTGATGGAGAAATAAGGTACTTTCACAACAAAGAGCACCTGGGGAAATTCATGAACACTAAACCAGTACTCCAAAATGTTCTGAAGGACATTATAGAAAGAGATAACAAAAATTGCAACTCCATGAACCACAACAGAAGGAAGCCACCAAGGCAAACAATTAAACAGAGGATAAAAAAGGAGGGCGCCAACAACAAGAAAATAACACAAAAAGGATAAATCAATACATATTAGATATAATCATCAATGTCAATGGTCTCAGTACTCCAATCAAAAGAAATTGACTGGCACAATGGATCAAGAAGCAAGATCCAACAATATGCTGCATACAAGAAACACATTTAACTTAGAAATTCATAGACTGAAGGTGAGAGGATGGAAAACAACACTCCATGCAACAGGAACCCAAGAAAAAAGAAGGGGTAGCTACTCTATTTGCAGACAATGTGGATTTCAAGCCAAGAATGATTGATAGAAACAAAGAAGGTCACTACCTCTTTGTAAAGGGAACAATCCAAGAGGAAAAGATAACAATAATAAATATATATGCACCAAATACCAGTGCACCCAACTATATAAAACAAATATTAATGGACATGAAAAATTACATAAGCACTAATACAATTATAATGGGGGACCTCAATGCTCCACTGTGACAAATAAATAGATCAACTACATAAAAATATCAACAATGAAATATTAAAACTGAACCAAACTTTTGAATAAATGGATATCATAGATATCTACAGAGTGTTGCACCCCACAACATCAGAATAAACATTCTTCTCAGCTGCACATGGAACATTCTACAAAATAGACCACACACTGGCTCATAGAATATGTTTAAGTAAATGCAAAGGACTTGAAATTATCACATGCATATTATCATAGTGCAATGATAGTAGAAATCAATGGCAATAGAAACCACAAGAACTTCATAAATACATGGAAATTAAATAACACCCTCCTGAACAACCAATAGGTCACAGATGAAATTAAAGAAGAAATTAGACAGTTTCTACAAATAAATAATAATGCCAGTACCACATACTGGAACCTATGGGACACAATGAAAGCAGTCCTAAAAGGGAAATTTATAGTGGTAAATAGCCATATCAGGAAAATAGAGTGAGCTCAAATAAACAACTTATTATTAAACCTCAAGCTTCTAGAAAAAGATGAGCAAATCAAGCCCAAAGCTCATCAGAGGAAGGAAATAATATCAGAACAGAAATCCATGCAATAGAAACTAAAAATAATATGAAGAATCAATGAATCAAAGGGTTGTTTCTTTGAAAGATTAAATAAAATCAACAAACCCTTAGCCAACCTTACCAAAAAAATAAATAAATAAAACACTTAAATTCATAAAGTTAGGAATTAAAAAGGTGAAATCACAATGAATCCTTCAGAAATCCAGATCATCTATACCTACTTCAAGAATCTATACTCAAATAAGATGGAAAATGCAGCAGAAATGGACAGATTCCTAAATACATATGAATTAACAAAGCTGAATCAAGAAGATATAAAAATTTTAAATAAACCAATATCATTCAAGGAAATTGAAGATGTAATTAAAAACCTACCAAAAATAAAAGCCCAGGCCCTGATGGATTCATTGCTGAATTCTACAAGAAATTTAGAGAAGCTCTAGTACCACTACTTCTTAAACTCATTAATGAACTTGAAAGGGAAGGAATACTCCCAAATTCATTCCTGGAAGCAAGTGTTACCCTGATAACAAAGCCAGAGAAAGACCTAACTGAGAAAGAGAATTATAGGCTAATCTGCCTAGTGAACATAGTCACAAAAATCCTCAATAAGATACTGGCAAACAGAATGTAGCACATCATCAAAAAGATTATACACCACAACCAAATAGGATTCAACCCAGGAATGCAGGAATACTTCAACATATGCAAATCAATAAATGTAATACACCATGTTAACAGAGCCAAGGACAAAAAACTATGGGATCATCTCAATAGATGCAGAAAAGGCATTTGACAAAGTCCAACACCCATTCATGATTTAAAAAAAAAAAACTCTACAGAAAATTGGAATAGAGGGACTTTATCTCATTCTTATAAAAGCAATCTATGATAAACCAACAACGAACATCCTACTAAATGGACAAAAACTGAAAGCTTTCACCCTAAAATCAGGAACAAGATGAGGATGTCCACTGTCACCACTCTTATTTATTATAGTTCTGGAAACACTAGCCAGAGCAATTAGACAAGAGAAAGAGATAAAAGGATAAAGCATAGGAAAGGAGGAAATCAAACTATCATTATTTGTGAATGACACAATACTCTACATAGAAGACCCCAAAAACTCTGCCAAAAGACTCCTGGATTTAATAACCAAATTCAGGAGCATAGCTGTATACAAAGTCAACACCCTTCCTATACATGAATAATAAACTCACGGAGAGAGAAATTAGGGAAACAATGCCTTTCACAATAGCATCCAAAAAAATGAAATATCTAGGAATCAATCTAATGAAGGAAGTAAAAGTACTCTACATTAAAAACTAGAGTACTCAAAAAAAAAAAAAAACTAGAGTACTCTGAAATGGGAGATTGAAGAGGATATCAGAAATGGAAAGATATCCCTTGCCCTTAGGTAGGAAGAACCAATATAGTGAAATGACCATATTTCCAAAATTGCTATCAGACTTAACACAATTCCTATCAAAATTCCAACAGCATATCTCACAGAGTTAGAGAAAATAATCTTAAAATTCATTTGGAATCAGAAGAGGCCTAGAACAGCAAAGGCAATTCTGGGCAACAAAGCAAGGCAGGGGGCATCACAATCCCTGACTTGAAATGATACTACAAAGATCTGAGATTAAAAACAACATGGTAATGGGAAAAAGGAAAAGTAGACCTGAGGACTAATAGAATAGAATAAAACATGCAGAAACAACTTCAGACATACTTAGCCACCTTATCTTTGACAAAGGTGCCAAACAACTTCATTGGAAGAAAGATAGCCTCTTTAATAAATGGTGCTAGAAAAACTGGTTTTCCACATACTGAACATTAAAACTAGACCCATCTCTTTCACCATGCACTAAACTAAAATCAGAATGGATCAAAGATCTAAATATTAAAACAGAAATACTACATATGCTGGAGGATAGAATAGGTAGAACTCTTGAAGACATAAGTGTAGGCAAATACTTTAGGAACAAAACCCAAACCGCAAGAGAAATATTACACAGAATCAACAACTGGGACCTCACCTTATTAAAAAGCTTTGGCATAGCAAAAGAAACCACCAACAGAGTGGAGAGAAAAAATTTTTGCCAGCTGCTCCTCAGACAAAGGAGTATTGTCTAGAATATATAAAGAACTCCAAAAAAAGTAGACCCCCTAAATTGAAAGACTCAATCCAAAAATGGGCACCTAAAATGAATAGACACTTCTTAGATGAAGAAGTAGGAATGGCAAATAAATATATGAAAAAAATGTCAGCAACACTGATCATTTGAGAAATGCAAATTAAAACAACAGTGAGATTCCATCTCTCCCCCAGAAAGAATGTCTATTGTCGAGAAATCAACCAATAACAAATGCTGGCAGGGCTGTGAGGGAAAAGAAACTTCTCCACTGTTGGTGGGAGTATAGATTGGTGCCACCACTGCGAAAATCAGTGTGGAGACTCCTCAGTAAAATTAGGACTAGAGGTTCCATTTGACTCAACTATTCCTATCCCTGGTATCATCCCAAAAAAATTAAAAGCATCACACTAGAGCAATATGTGCATATCTGTTTCTAGCAGCACAGTTTGGAATAGATAAATCTTAAAAACAGCCCAAAAGCCCATCAAGTGATGATTGGATATAGAAAATGTGTACTACAATAGACTAGTACACTTTCATAAAGAAGTATAAGCTTGAGACATTTCTAGTTAAGTATATGCACCTTGAGCCCATACTTTTAAGGGAAATAAATCAGACACACATGTAAATACCACATTGTTTCTTTGGTGTGAGAAACTGAAAGTGTAAATAAGAACAAAAATGTATAATAGATATTGTGAAATAGGAAGAAAATATCCAAATGGGAAGGGGAACTAGGGAAGGGGAAAGGAAGGAAGGGAAAAGAAAAAATGATGACAAAAAAAAAGAAAAAATAGAAACAAAGCTTTTGTAAATAGGGAGGGGAAGAGGGGTTGAAGGGAGGGTAGGGGGATGGGACCAAAAAATCAAGTTATATCAAGTATAAGTACAAACTCCCTAGAATGAATGTAATCATTATATCATTGCATATACCTAAAATGTACCAATAAACTTAATTTTTAAAACATCACATCCTTTCTAATGCTATGTTAACAGAAGGACACTACATCACATCTGCAATATTCAAGGTAAAAGTGTATTTTCTGAATGTCCTCAGAAGGAAAAATTAGACAAACCTAAATTGAGAGGCAATTTACAAAATGCTGACCTGTACTCTTCAAAAATGTCAAGGTCAAAAACTGATGAAATGTCTAAGTTAAAGCAGATTGGAGTAAAACGAAAACCAAATTTAATGTGTGGACCTGGATCAGATCCTAGATCAGTAAAAAAATAAAAAAGAAAACAAAACAATGAAGCCATAAAGACAATGGGCAAAATTTCAACCTGGAGTGTGGACAAGAAGACAGCATCTTGCAACGTTAAACGTCCCGATCTCAATCTTTGTACTGTGGTTATTAACAAATCTTCCTTTTTATTATAAATATACACTGACAGAGGAAAAGCATTAGAATGCCTACTCATTTGCAAGTGATTCAGAAAAAAGATGTTTACTTAGAAAAAGACAACAAATAATAATGCAGACGGGCAAATGGTTAAACCTCGGGGAATCTGAGCAAAAGGTACATGGGAGTTCTTTATAGTATTCTAATTTTCTTTTTTTTTTTTTTTTTTTTTTTTGGTTTTTCTCCGGTACCAGGAACCGAACTCACGACCTTGCGCTTGCCAGGCAGGCGCTTTGTCGCTGAGCTAAATCCCCAGCCCCTATAGTATTCTAATTTTCTGTACATTCACAATTATTCAGAATTGTTACCCCAAAAAGTCATTTTTCACTAGTGGAATTTTCCTTAAATGAAATCCCACCCGGAAGCACCATGTATCCAATACATAAACTCATAGTTACCCTGAATGAAATGGGGGTGGGGGAGCTGCTGTTCACCTTCCTTTAACTCTCACCCTCCATGTTAGTCTGGCTTCTTCTTAGTATTTATGCAAATGTGCAGTTCTGCAACTGTTTATGCAGAGAATTCTCAGGCTCTGCTGTTGTCTGTAGCTCCTGACGCCCAAGGTGTTCCTCCACCACACACAGGGCTTCAAGCCTGCTACTCCCACTTCTGCTTTGAGCTGCCACTGCCCACACCTACATTTAAGGACTGACCTCAGTAGTGAGAGCTCTTCCCCCATCTCCCCTTGCCCTGCAAAATACCTCTGCTTGCTTGAGTGGAGCTCTCCACTAGAAAATAACACTGTATCCTTTCCTGGCTACTGTAACGAGTTAGCACTGTGGAGGTCACTTGACACAAATTTATTCTCCCACAGTTCTGGTGATTAGTAGCGCAAAACCAGTTTCAATGGACCAAGGTCTATGGGTTGGCAGTGTGAATGGATTCCACAGGCATTCTTTGGGAGGAGAAACTCTTTCCTTATTTTTCTCAGCTGCTAGTTCCTGTCTGCGCTCGTTGGCTTGTGGCCTCTCCCTCTATCTTCAATCCACTCTCCGCATCCATCACCCTATAAAGACACTTGTGATGACGCTCAGGGCTCATCTAGATAATCCCCCAAAGAATCTGCATCCCATGCTGCTTAACTTGGTTATATTTGCAAAGCTTCTCACCATATTAAGCAGCATTCACAGGTTCTAGAGGTTCAAAGGTTTATCTCTTTGGGGGCCATGCTTCAGCCGACCACAGAGACCACAACTGATTGCTACCCAAAAGCTTTTCCTTGTTGCTCACATACTCCAGCCATTATGATGATTTGCTGTGTTTTGCTGAGTTATTCCCCCCAGACGTCCTGATTTGAATCTGCCTTTCTTGTTTGCAACAGACACTGCCTTCCTCTGGCTGCTGTGCTCTATTCCGCCCCCTGCCGGTAGGTGAGGAAACAGAGCTTGCGCCTGCACCGCTCCTTAACCTGCAGAAGCCTTTCATTGGCTTAGGTGATGCGTTTTGTTGGTGTTGTGTGTAGTCCTAGCCCTGGATGGAGACTCCTGAAAGCAGCAGGAAATTGTTGAGCAAGAAGACTCCCCGCCATTTTCCAAGCCCGTATCTGGGGGGAGCTGAGGTCCTCCCCGGGCAGTTCTGATCAGCAACAACCACACATATAATTCAGTAAGGAACTGAACCACGTCCTCCAGGTGCTCCTGGAGAGGGGACGGGGAAAAAGAGCATTGGTTCATATTTAGGCTGATTCTAAAATATATGAGAATAAGAGCTTTTGGGGTGATGAATTTCCCTGTAATGCTGTCACGTCTGTAGTCCTGGAGGTTTAACCTCTGATTTTTGGCTGTAAAACGAACATTCTTTCTGCAAACTCGACACCAGATGCTGTCAGGGAGCTATAGCCAGAGTGATAAAAATCTGTTTAACAGATTTAACGAAGCAAATACAAACTAATTAACAATTTTTAGAATTAGGATTACACAGTAATTCTTTTAAATCATAAAAACTGGGATGAATAAAAGGGGGAAAAATGTGCTCCCTCTGTATAACTCCAAGAACCCATCTGTTTTTCATTGGGAAAGTGGCCCAATTGATAGATTTTGAACAAAT
Source organism: Chinchilla lanigera (assembly GCF_000276665.1). Classification (NCBI taxonomy): domain Eukaryota; kingdom Metazoa; phylum Chordata; class Mammalia; order Rodentia; family Chinchillidae; genus Chinchilla; species Chinchilla lanigera. The sequence continues at coordinate 26,588,148 of NW_004955414.1, read as the reverse complement.
TCTGACATATTTTCTTTCTGGGTCTGAATGCATTGTGGACAGTCAGCCCAGAAAAAAGGCACATTACTTACTGGCTAATGTGTCAGAAGCCAAGCTATTTGTATACTGACTCAGAAAGGAGAAGGCAAGGAATAAAATGATACCTTCATGAATCCTGCTTGAGATATATGTTTCTGGCCATTCGCAGGGAAAGATTGCCCGGGGTTCCCTCCAATCTTGTTGAGCAGTAGCTGATTGCGGGACACAGCTCCTCCTCTGCGTCTTCAGTGCCATCTCTCAGTGAGGGCAGAAGGGCCTCGTCTGCTGCCGAGACGGTCCAAATTAAGTGAAGTCTGAGCTGTGCAATTGTGAAAATTGGACTCTTGGTCCTCCCACCTCCCTATCTGGACATTCTCAGCATCTCTACACAGTCTAACGCTAGAACACGGGCTTCAGAATTCATCTCATCCTAGCCAGCTTGAGTGATGGGGACAAATCATTTTTGTTCTGGCCCCAAATTCAGTTGCTTTGGCATCAGATCAGCCTAATTGTTGGTCCCAGTCTGAGGGCTCCAGAAAACACCTCGGCCAGATTGAGGGCTACTTGCCCATGGAGATTTGGTACGCTTATGCCTCATGCAAAGGTCTACATATATAAATGCTCAAATAATAATTCAACTGCCGTTTACTGACTGCCAATGATGTACCAGTCTCTTTTAGTCTCTCCACATTATGAAGTAGATATTACTAGGACCTCTTTTTTGTAGATGAGAAAACTAAGTCCTAGAGGGAGTTAATAATTTGTGTAAGGTCATAAAGCTCCTCAGGGACAAGATAAAGTTAAAACTCAGGCCTGTCACCCTACTTCTTTCTAAACTACAGTTTGGATCACTTTACAGAACTATAGTACAACTTAGTTAAGAGTGTTTCCAGGGAAGATAAGGGTGGAAAGTTCAAATTGTTAAGTGCATGATCTGTCTGAATGGGATGGGGAGCAATCTGAAGCTCTTCTTGAAATTTGGTACTTGGCTCTTGAAGCAGAGAAGGCTGTGGGAAGCTGAGAAAGTCCATCCTGGCTGTGATGACTGCTGACAGATGGGCAGAGACTGTGGAGGGTGAGTGGCAGGTGAAATAAGCCTGCAAGGACTTCGGGACCAGGCTCAGGATTGGTGTTAGGCTGCTACAGAAAACCCTCAGGCAAAATATGGTGGCTGTGTAACTATCCATGAGGGACACTTCAGTGGATCAGGATTTGCAGGTTATAAACTACGTTTCAGCAACAACTCACAATACTTTATTGGGTTTGGGGTTACCACTGCCAGGCACAGAGCAGTCCAGATTCTTTTTATCTGCCCATCCTTTAAAGGAAGGCAAGCTCATGGGTCTCTGGTAGTAGTCCTGCACATTCCCTTTGCCAGAATTCCTCCCTTGCTCTAAAAGATTCTGTACAAGCAGAAATCTATGCAGTTCTCTGGAGCCCTCCCAAAGACTGGTGTCTACAATGTTCCTGATGATAAATATACACAGGAGAACACAGCAACAGCATGACATATTTTCAGATGAGTGTTCCCAGCCCATCTTCCGGGACAATTAGTATCCCAATTCCACTATGCAAACCCCAAGCACCGGGTAGGGTAGCAAGCAGCCATCATCACAGAGAAACACAGCATAAAGCCAGTCCCAATATAATAGCTGAGGACCAGAACTCAAATGAATGGTTAAGCTGCCTCAGTTTTCCCAGTAAACCTGAGAACAGGCTGACTTTGAGAAACTATAGATGAGACCAGGGGAAAATGGACTTGACTGCTCAACCCTAGGTCTTCCCTCTATTTCCTGCCCCATCCCGGGGACATAGTTATGTCACCAGCCTTCTTCTGACAGGATCTCTCAATCTAGAGCATTTGGGTATTTTCCCTGGGTCTGTGAGTTTTTGACATTGTTTTTCTTGTTGTTGTCACTGTTTTCTTGTTCTTGCTATTTTGTTTTGCTTTGTTTTTGTGCTGCTGAGGACTGAACCCAGCAGTGCTCCACCACTGAACTACATCTCCAGCTCTTTTTATTTGCTTTTTGTTTGTTTTGTTTAGAGAGGGTATCTTACTAAGTTTCCAGGCTGCCCTTAAACTTGCAATCCTCCTGCCTCAGCTTCCTGAGTAGCTAGGAGTACAAGCATGTGCCATTGTGCCCAGCCTTGACATTGTTTTTTAATCTTGTGTTTTCATTTTGATGAGAATCTAAAAATAACCCATATAAATGTCTTTGGGATCAATAGGATGGCTGGCTTCAGCCGCAGAGTTTCTATCTCCACATGCAGGGTTGTGTTTAGCCTAAATAGAGCTGCTTTGACTGTCTCAGCTAAATGCTGATGAAAAATAGATGGGACAGACTTAAACACAAGTGGTGCGGTCATCATCAAGGGAAAATAAACGACCTCTCGGTGTCCTCCAGAAACACGGGTGTCATCTTCTGATTCGAGGGAAGGGGTGGATGTGCCGAGTCACCCTGTGACATGCCACATGCTCAGCAGAGTCGAGCCAGCCCCAGGAGCCCCCGCCACCAGCACCATCTCCTTCGCCACCAGCACTGTCTCCACATGGCACTTGATGACTTCGTTGTAGCAAACCAACGTCATCCACCATCTAAAAGAAAGGTTCACCTGAATTTTGTTGACCTTGTGGATATTATGTATTTTATAAATCTGTAAAAGTTTATCTGAGTGTTAGTGTCTGCACAGTACTGTTTCTACTTCAACTTATAAGTTTGTTTTGGTTTTGAGGCAACTGGCACTGGTTTATCTGCATATATTTATGAAAATGAAATACTCTGTCGGCATTTTCTCCTTTAAATCGTCTATACATTATTTTTCCTGTAATGCTACTATTTTCTGAACATGACATCATTAATTTCATTAATGCAGTGGCATTCACTCCCTATTTATTGTATGTGGTTAATATATTTTACTAGTCAGACTAAATTCCTTACTTCTGCCTGGCGTGGTGGCGCATGCCTGTAACCCCAGCACTTGGGAGGCTGAGGCAGGAGGATCATTGTGAGTTTGAGACCAGCATAATCTGCGAGGTGAGCTCAAGGCCAGCCTGAACTGCACAGTGAGACCTTGTCTCAAAAAGACAAAAAAAAAAAAAAAAAGCAATAATTCCTTACTTCTTCATGTCTACTAGTTCATCGTCCTTTCCCTTAAAGAATGCCAGGAAGACCCGTAGCCTAAATGGAAAAATCATCCCTCTGACTACATCAACTCTTCTAAACAGGAACAGAACAGAAAGTTCTTGAAAGCTCTCAGCGTAGATCCTTAAAGACTAAAGTTTAATTAGATAGACAAAGCAGAAGTCCAGCACCAGGTCTGGGTGCATTATACTCCTGCAGCCAGGAGGATGGTACTGAAGCTCATCCCCGCAGCTGCTTCCTTCCTGCCCACCCCTCCCGCTAATGACAAGACTGGCTCCACAGGCTGGGAGGACACAGCCTGCAGCTGAAAATCCATTGGCCCCAGCTGGGAAGCCATGAGGGCCGAGAGGCAGGAGCCAGACTAGTGAATTTACAGATCAATTGCTGGCTGCAGAGAAAACAAATTGTTTCAGACATAATTGACTATCAAAATAAAACACCAAGGCCATCCCAGTAAAACATCAAGTTTCTTCTGACTAGAGTTAAATGAAAGAAAGGAAGTAAGAATCCCACTAGAAGAACTCATTGACATGGTAAGGCTTGGCCTGGGAGCCCATCCACGGCCCTTTACTTACGGGCAGCATGCTTCCAGGCAGTACTGGGAGCAGGGGAGGGAGCTGTCCAAGGCTTTTCCTGCTTTACCTGAAGCAAATACCCAGAAAGGCCTAGAAAATAATGTGAACAAAGGAGGTAGACGAGCTATAAAATGCAGATGCTCTGCTTTATAGAAGGAATGCATGAAAACATTTTTAATCCCATGAGGAGATAGGAATTCTACCATTTTTCTTGAAATGCATAGCCCCTTTGGTCTATCTTTCATTTATTTTTAGTGTTACTGAAGGCACAGGTATAGAAAGATTCTGCTCCTTCATAATGAAAACACAGTGCGAGGGTGATGCAAAATATAAGGGGCTCCCAGTTCAAAGTTGAGACAGGGAGCGTAGGGGGGGCACCGTGCGGAGCTGAGGGACACAGGCACTTGCTCTGCTCAGGCCCGTGGAAGTCACAGTGTGCTTTTCTAGGCGAGCATCAGATCTGCTCTGCATTAATTCCAAGAGACTGCAAAAGGAGCAGAGAATGAGGAGACTGTTAAGGGGTCATCCATCCTACAGACTTGGGCCATGCACTGGCCAATTTAACTAGTTTGCTGCTGGGCATTTTCCCCCTGTAATGCATCTATCAAGTAACAGTCTGTAACAGGTAATAGAGGTAGATTACCCCATCCAGAACACCATTATGCATCTGGCCACATATAATGAGGCCATTCCCACATCTTGGCCAAGGGCCCATACTAGCATAGCTCTGCCCATGTGGGTATAACAGATCCTATGAAAAGAAAACCCCAACATAATGGCAGCTATTAATACTTTCTAATATTAATAGGGCACATTAATCTTATATAATAGAACCTGTCTGCATAGCAGGCACTTCATTCCACAGCTCTGCCCAGTTTATTTCTCTGTCCTTTCACCACTCTGACCACTGTCTGCTGGACACGCTTTGACTTGTTATCACTACTAAGGAGGAGACTGGGAGTCCAACAATGCACACGGCAGCACAGAAAGGGTAGTGCCGGTCAGGGCTCTAAGGCTTCTCTCACCTACATTCACCCAGAGGAGAATGAACCCAGGAGAAATTCCCAATAGTCTAACATGTCCTTACTTTCCTTCAGACCTTGGTTTAGATGCCACTTCCACCTTGGAGTCTCCTCTGCCTATCTTATCCATCTCAAACACAACAATCACAGAAACCAGGTTAAGTGTCCTCTATCAAGGTTACCAACACCCTTAGCTTCTCCAGATTTACCACTGCTCTCTGCAGGCTCCTTTCAAGTGGGGTCCTGGCATCTCCCATATCAAAGCATGGAAGGCACACAATAAATGTTGCACAAATGGACAAATGACTGAATTATTATGTGGGTGGATGAATGGATGGTGGATGGGAGGGATATGGATGGATGGATGGATGGATAGATAGATAGATGATAGGCAGATGGATGATGGATGGATGATTGGTGATTCACAATGGATGGATGGATGATGGATGGACTGATGGATGATGGATGGATGGATAGATGGACTGATGGTGAGTGGATGATGGATAGATGATGGGTGACTAATGGGTAGTGTATGATTGGAATATGGATGAGTGGATGGATAGACAAATGGATGGATGGATAAATGAATAATAGATAGGTGATGGATGGGTGGATGGGTGGATGGATGATGAATGGACGGATGGGTAGATGGATGCTCTCTGCTCTTTTAGAGCTTCCTTATAAAGGTACAGGCATTCTCCAATGTGATACTTTAAGGGAGATCTCTCCACAAGATGGCACTCATAAGTTTCTTAATTTGTGGTTTCTGTAGAAAACTCTCACATTTCAAATCTTAAACTGTCTTAGAATCATTATGAACATCTCAGTTCATGTGACTCGTTTATCACACTGTCCATAGCTCATGTTCCATCACATTTCACATAGTTACAAACATGTTTTCTCCCCTAGGACATCAAGACACGGATGTCAGCGGCATTTTGTTTCAACACTGGGGCTGCTCTGTGGCATGACCAGTTGCTGCAGAGTCCAGGAACAATGTCCACCCCTAGACAGTGCACGAAATGAAGGCTCTGTTCCTCCTTCACTTCATCCCCGACAACAGAGTCAGCAGAAAAAGTGAAACTTGGACTTGAAATAGCCACCATCCTTTGGAAGCATGAATTTTGCCTTAATAAAATAATAGCCTCTTACATTTGTATAGGGCTTTGTGCCAAACAAAACAATCCCACATCACAAAAATAGCTCCTGAGTGCTGAGAATGATGCCAAGCACTTTAGATTGATTGTCCCCATTTAACCCTCATAGCAGCCCTGTGAGCAAGACCTTCATGCTTCCCTTTTCCCAGAGAATACAGTGGAGGTCCTGATGTGCCAGAACTGTGTGGGTGGTCAGTGGAAGAGCTGTGGTTTGGACTCAGTTTGTCTTTAATTAATTTGTTATGACATAAGTCATTTTCCTATCCAAGAGACAGCATTAGGCAACAGGGGGTAAAGGGCACGTCCATGTTTAACTCCCTGTTTGGTTCCTGTATTTGTACACACACACATGCGCACACATGCACGTGCATGAACACACACACACATGCACACATGACAGTAACTCAGCAAGGGGAGTAATGATGACTATATTCACATAACCACACATGCTAGGCATAGTGCCCAGTATGTTCTCATGCATCCTTTCATTTCAACCCTACCTACTTCCATGAGGAAGAAGATATTATTATGCCCACTTTAAAGATGAGAAAAATAGGGGCTAGGGATTTAGCTCAGTGGCACAGCGCCTGCTTGGCAAGCACAAGGTCATTAGTTTGATTCCCGGTACCGGGGGGGGGAAAAAAAATAAGAAAATAAAGATGAGAAAAATATAGCTCAGAGATTAAATCGCTTGTGTTATGTCATAGAAAACCCAAGTGCCGGGGCTGGGGATTTAGCTCAGTGGCAAAAGCACCTGCCTGGCAAGCGCAAGGTCATGAGTTCGGTTCCCGGTACCGGAGAAAAACCAAAAAAAAAAGAAAAAGAAAACCCAAGTGCCAGGGCTGACATTCAAATTTAGTATCATCTAACTTCAATGCTTTGGTCCTTTCTGTGGTACTGTAGTGGTTGATACTTGAGAAGTTTAGAAACTTAACTAAGTAACTCAGCAGTTCTACATCCTACGATGTAGAGGACATGTCCTTGGGCAACTGTTTACACTCCAGCCTGTTGTAATGGTTGATTCATTGTGTCAACTTGAGAAGTTCAGAAGTTTAACTAAGAGCCTCAGCAGGGGGCAAGGGGCCTCACTTTGTAAGCATTCTAGTCTTGTACAAGAGGAAGACAGGAGATGATGTGAGAGCTACACCTGTCCCAGGGCAGTTAGGCTGCTTACAATATAAGAGAGAAAAAGAAGCTTGTTCTTCTCCTTTGTGTTCTTGTTACTTTTGCTCTCTGCCACAGCCATGAACTGTTGTCCCTCTGCCATCTACCCTGCCTTGGAGCCAGCTGATTACAGACTGAAACCTCCACACACTGTGAGCTAAATAAACCTTTCCTTCTTTAACTTTGGGTATCAGGTATTTTGTCTCAGCAACAACAGAAAAGTAACTAACACAGGTACCATATGATGTTGCCACAGCCCATCTGAATGGGAATAACTTGAAAATTCTGGGAAAGATTTCTGGAGTTGCCTCTCTACTCTTCCTGTTTTTATCAAACTGAACAAAATCCCCAAACATTCCTCTGGGTCTTAGCACACTCTATTCCTCTGCCAGAAATGCCCTTAGCTACAGTCTGCCTAGAGAGCTTCTACACTTCTTTGAAGACCCAAATCAAATGTCACTTCTCCTATAACACCTTCTCTGATCCCCCTCACCAAATATAAACATTCTCACATCACATCCATTTTCCTTCCTCTAAGTCTCACCCATCACACACACACATACACACACACACACACACACACACACACATATCCCCTTTGTGGGTCTCTGGAAGGATCCACTTAGGTAAATATCCCCCTGTGAAGGTATCAAGACCTGTGAAAAGCCTCCTGTTTCTTTACCTGCAAGTTCACCAGGCAGCTGCTAGCAGAACACATAGACCACATCTTTATCCTTTGTCTCCAAAGCCTTTAACAGTAGCCTGCTCAGAGGTGGAGCTCTGCTGATCTCTGAGGAAGAGAATGATGAGGTCAAGGCAAGCCTGGAAATCCAAGTCATTGATGGTAGGTAGCTCCAGAGAGATAGAGACAGGTAGGACTGTGGAGAAGGGAAGAAGGAAAAGGCAGTGAAGAGACAGAAGATGTGTCAAGCTAGGCGTGGTGGTGTAAGCTTATACTCCCAGCACTCAGGAAGCTGAGGCAGGAGGATCGCTGTAAGTTCAAGGCCAGCCTGGGCTACATAGTGAGTTCAAGTCCAGCCTGAACTACATAGAGAGACCCTGTCTCAAAAAGAAGGAGGAGGAGGAGAGAAGGAGAGGGGAGGGAGAGGAGAAGGAGGAGGAGAAGGGTCAGCAGGTGAATTTGGTGAAGGTGGCCAGCTTCCTACCCATGGACCAGGTAGAGAGAGGGACTGTGTCTATTTGTAAGTTCTAAAGTCTCCAGCTAGAACCACCACCCCGCCTTTCTCTTTCTCCCCTAAGGAGCACACACTTCTACACAGCTCGGCCAGCCCCTGGCTGACGAGCTTTACATAGATGAACCCTGCTCCACTTCCCAGCATTTGTGGAAGCCACAGGGAATTGAGTGGTAGGAGTGATGCTCCCTGATGCCAGAGTCAAGGTGAGAACAGAACGCACAGCTTGACCAGTTTCTCCTGGGGGAGTTGGGCAGCTTGTAGCCAGGAAGGAGCTCAGCTGCTCTAAGGGCAGTCTCTGGAAAGACCACATGGGGTGGGGGACCAAACTGTTGCTCCAGCCTCCAACTGCTGGAGTGTTTTCCAGTCCTGCCCCGGACTCAGAAGAAACCTTCAGACAACACCGGCTCCACCACTGCCCAGAGAGAGTGAGCCCGACAAAGAACCGTCTTGCTAAATCCAGTCTACTCTTAGCTCATGAATTTGTGGGCTAAGTAGATGTTTTAAGCCACTGTCCGAAAGTGATTTGCTATGCTGTAACAAATAACTGAAACAGGTTTGAGTTCCCTCTGAGAAGTGCTGGTGTAAGCTCCGGACTCCATGTCCCTACCCACCACCTCTCTGGGCAACCCTATACAATGAAACCGACTGGATTAGCCTCACCGTGTGCCAGATTTCCAAATCACACCAGCCTACCAATGATATCTGCAGGTTTCAGAATGCCTGCTGACATTAGGGTCATTCTGCTTAGCTCAAATTAGAAGTGACTCTAAGCTTGCAGCACTTTCAGCTTCTCCAAAATGTACACACAAAGGGGCTGACATAAAGCCTGGAAAGAATTTGAAGGCCCACGGCCAAAGATGAAGATAGAAAGGGAGCCATGATTCAGCCGTATTTCTTGACCAGTGCTAAGAAGTTTAAACAAAAACCTCACTGACAGTCTGCAATATCAGTGTACAACTGTATCATTGAGCATTATTTAACACACATTCCTGGAGTATGCCTGATAGGTAGGTTCTATAGGTCAGGAGTCATAAACTATGGCCTAAGGGTTAAATCTGGCGGCCATTTGCCTTTCCAAATAAATCTTTATTAGAATACAGCCACATGCATACATGTGTATCGTCCATGCCTACTTTTGAGATACACAGAAATTAAGTAGTTGTGAGAGATTGTACAGCCCCCCAAGTTAAAACTGCTTACTGTCTTACCCTTCGCAGGAAAAATTTGCCAATCCTGCTCTACATAAATGAAATGTAATGTTCTACTTGCATTCTAAATAGTTTTCACATCATTCAACCTTTCCTTTACTACAGTCTTTTAAATTTTTAATTATGAGATAGTCTTTCAAATGTTTAACTGTGAGATATTTCAAACATGTAAAAACTAAGAGTAAATAATAAATAATTCTCATATACCTACTGCTGAGATTAAATGGATATTTGTTTTGCTATATTCATTTCTGCTTGACTTCAAAACAACAACAAATACAGCTCTAGACCCCTAACTGTTCCCCTTCCTTCCATCCGAGGTTATCATTTTCTTATTTCCTCCCTAATCACCTTGTTTTTACTGTTACTACAAAATAACACAGTCTGCTACAGGCTTGTATACTTTTATGTAAGTATTATCCCATTGTATGTATTTTGGGTAACACTGTTACCATCAGCATTACATTTTTGGAATTCATTGATATTGTTACACTATGTCTAGTTCATTGGTTTAATTGCATCATGATGTTCCATTTTATGAACAAACTACAGCTTACACAACAGAATCATGAAACAATAGAAGGAAGGACAATTTTGGTTTTGCATATTTTTTGTTTTTCACAGTGCTATAAAATAAACATCTTTGTCCTACATATATAACTCCTTGTGCACAAGTATATGAATTTCTCTAAAGCATGTTCCCTGGAGTGAAGCAGCTGGTGTGATTAATCTTCTCTCATTCACCCTTCCTGAGAGCACCCTCCACCCTCTGCTACCCTGCTCTGGGCCCTGACAGACTGAACTGTCTGGGCTAATCAGGCCCCCTTGCTTTCTGCTTCCTGTTATGTTTCACCAATGAAGAGGCCCAAAGGGAAACCAGAAGAGGAAAGGAAGAGGAAAGGAAGTCAGGGTTGTTTTGCTCTGTAATCTATTTCTTGTGTTATTTTTGTCCGTATCTTGGTTTAATAGTTTTCAAGTAGTAGCTTTCTCTTGTTTTAGTATCAGAATTAGTTTAAGAGTGATTAAAGATGTTTAAAGATTTGCTTTATATGTTTTTGCCAATGAAATTGAACAGGGCCATCTTTCTGTATGACTACTGGCCCTTGAGTTTCCTTGTTTCTTAATTTCCTGTTCATCATCTTTCTTGATTTTTTTTATTTTCTGGGTTTTTTTAAAAAACTAGTTTAAATGAGTCCTTTAGATACACAATGCTCCTTGTTCAAAATTATCATAGATATATTCTCCCATGTAACATTTGGGCTTTTGATACTTTATGTTAGAACATGACATTTTCCTTTTACTTCCAATTTTCTAGGAGTCATGATGTGATAATAATATGTCAAAAATATATTTTTAAAAATAAATAGTATATGAATACAATTATAGAATTGTTTCTCTACACTAAAAACACCATATGACTTTTTGTTTGGTTTTGTTTTGTTTTTTTTCTGGTACTGGGAATTGAACTGGGACCATATGACTTTTTGATTCTCTGACATCAAACTACTGTATCTTTAAATTCCAGAGATAAACCTGATTTGCTTGTATTATTTTACTTAATAAACAGCTGGCTTTAGTATACATAGGATGTTTGCCTTATTGTTAAGAAGAGATATTTCTGTAATATATTTCTTGTGTTATTTTTGTCTATATCTCGGTTTAATAGTTTTCAAGTAGTAGCTTTCTCCTGTTTTAGTATCAGAATTAGTTTAAGAGCAATTATTTAAAGATTTACTAGAATTCTCTTATAAAAATACCTATGCCCATTAGTTTTTTTAATTAGAGTATTATTATTATTATTGTGATTGATCTAACAGTTATAGTGTCTTGACTCATTGAGTTATTGTTAGTGTGAAACATTTTTCAAGGTAAATACCTATTTCACCATTATTCAAGTGCATCTGGAGGAGCTCTGCTGTGGTGCCATTATATCCTTGCACAAACCATATACACCACATAGACCAACAACATTGCGCAACAAGTTCTCTGATGAAGACCATTCACAAGTCTGATTACCACTCACCTCTGTGGTGGAGAACCCGCCCCAGATTTTGCAAGAAGCTGCCATGAGGCAGTGTCTCATTCGACTGCCTACTTCCAGGAAAACATGAGTTTCAACCTCAACCACCCCCCATCCCACCCGTCTCCAACAAACCACATACCCAAGGGTACAGCTATAGGCTATACAGCTGCTTAGCTATAGTCTAAAATTGGCTCCCCAGTAACAGAGCAACCTGTGTCCCATGTCATCTGCCACTTGGCCCCTTTTGTTTAGGTGACGTCTTGTTGGACAAGGTACATAGGTAGCTGACACGATACTGATCTTGCTTTTATTGTTTATATAAATAGTAAACCGAATGTCTCCAGGTAGGTTTTGTCCTGCCCTTACTGAACAGTGCCATGACTGAGTGATAAGTCCTTCAACGACTGCATTAGTCAATGCTGCTTAGAGGTTGCCTGACAAATTAGCCTGCTGCTGTTAATAATATTCTTTAGGGTTTTCAAATCCAAAACCCCTTTTTCATCTAAATGCATATTTGACTTGGCTCTTTTATGATTCAATCTTTTTAGAGGCACCTATCTTATTAAAGATATCTTGTTGATTTTCAAACAAGCACCTTTAGTTATAAAGAACTTCCTTTGGGATGTTATTTTATAATTTATTATTTTGAGCTCTTATCTTTATTTCCTTCTATTTTCTAGATTTATCTGATTCCTTTTTCGAGTAATTTGCAGTGGACACAGCTGCTTACTCTTCAATCTTCTTCTAATTTTTGCTTTTAAGACTATTAATTTCCCCTAAGCACTGCTTTGCTCGTGTTTAACAAGTTTGGGTTTGTAGGAATTTTGTCATTCAGTTCTTTTAACACTTCTCATTTCAATAATTCTTTCTCTGAATCATGAATTACTTAGAATTGTGGACTTACGAATGAATGGAGGATTGGTTGGCTCTCTTTACATTAAGAATGTCTGATTTTATCAAAGTGGGGCTGGAGAGTGTAGCTGTTTGATACTGAGTCTTCACCCTGTGGTTTGGTGTGTAAACACATTTTAGAACTGTCAAAGATATTCTTTTTTAACTTATTAATTAGTACACATTTGCAATACATAATGAATACATTCATCTTGGAGAGCTGGCACATCTACATATTGCATTTTAATTCTCTTTACTTCCCCCTTTCCCTCCCTTGGTCCGGGCATTCTTAAAAAGAACTCATGTTGCCTAGTGACTATGCTTAAAGTTCTGTATATGTCCATGGAATAAAGCGTATTAATTTTGTTTTCAAATCTTCTATATGCACATTAAATATGAGTTTGAGTGTGTCTGTCTTCTCTTACCCTATTATTGTTTTGTGTATTTTAAGGCTTCAGAATAGAAAGCCATAATTATTTTATCTTTCTGCTTTTATATAATTATATAATGACTCTCTTTTTATTTAATAAAAATGAAAACTGTTGTTATGGTTTGTGTCTAGATGTCCCCTACCCCTGCAAAGCTTCATGAACGTTTAGATGGTACTTCTTCAGAAGTAGATGAACCTACAATTTGTGACTGATTTATGGTTCAATGGTAGGGTTAAGGGTATTGGGATTAAGGGTAGGTGATTGCTGGATCAGTCCACTAATTGGATTGGCACTGCTTTAATACTGGTAGACTGGATACAAAGGGACAGAGAGAGGATTTTCTCTTGCTTCCCTTGCTTCCTTTTGCTCTCTTCTGCCACTATGAACTGTTGCCCTCTAGCATGTGCCGCCCTGCCTTGGAGCCAGCCTACTATGGACTGAAATGTGAACCTAAATAAACCTCTCTCCCTTTAAACTGTGGATGTCAGATATTTTGTCCCAGCAACAAAGAAAAGTAAGACACCATCAATACCTGTTCTCCTAGTGTTTACTGTTACTTTTTTTTGAACATGCATATTATTCTAACAATATTGAAATCCTATATATATTGTTCTATCCTTCCTACTGACAGTGTATCTTAAAACTTCACTTTCTCTCATCATTCATGTTTTATTGTTGAGTATTGTTTGTGTACCCTAGCACTAGAAATTATTATTCTGATTTCAGCAAATAAGAATATATCCTTTGTATACACACAAAGTTGAAATGATTTTTTTCATTGTCAGTCTTTCTATACCCATTTTTTTAGGTTTTATTCTTTAGAACTCACTCTTTTTGAAGTATTCTTGACTAGTTCTTTTAGGAAGAATCAATTGGTTTATAATTTATGCAGTCTTCACCTAAAAATGCCCTGATTTAACTTTCATCCTTGAATGATAATGGGAGGGAATTCTCAGTTGACAGTTATTTTCTTTCAGTGCTTGACAATAGTGTTCCATTGTCTTCGAGAATCTATTGTTGCAGTTGAGAAGACTGCTGTCAGTCTGATTATCATTCTTTTATGACCAATTTGTCTTTTCTCTTTTGTTGTTGTTATGATTATCATTTTTGTTCTCAGAGTTCTGTAAACCCTGTACTAGGAAGTTTTGTTAAAATAATTCTATAGATCCACCTGCTATTCCTTGCCTTTTATCAATTCTGAAAAATTGTCAGCTAATATCTCTATATCTTAAACCTTGCCCAGGCACCAATCTTTTTATTCTATGTATGTAGAACTATTCCCTATATATCTATCTACATATGCACATAAATAAACATATTTACATGAAATGCTTATGTTTATGGTACACTTTTTTTTATATTTTTGTCTCTGCTTTTCAGGAACTTTCTTATCTCTTGTATCTATTTCACTTATTTATTCCTCAGCTATATTTAATTTACTGCTCAAAATCCAATAACTTCTAAATTTCCAATGACTAAAATTTAATTCTGGAAATCATATTTTTAATTTGTTTGATCTTTGCTTATATCCTGATAATTTTCAAAATCCTCATTTATTCTCTTTCACAGTGATACTTAGCATCTTAAATTAAATATTAGCTACCTATTTAACCTTCACTTATTTTTAAATTTTTATTGTGAGCTTCCATATTGTTTCATATCAAGGACTTAAGGACTCATTCCCAAATACTGTGCCATAAACAAGCTCAAGAATTTCCTTTTTTATCCCACTGTGGATGTTGTAACCAAAGATAATGGAATTAATCACACACACACACACACACACACACACACACACACACACATACACAAAACATCTATACCTTTAGCTCTGTATTTGTGCTTTTATTTTCAATTCTTCTTCACTTTAGGTCTCTAGGGATTTTCCTTTTTCTTGAAAATTGAGCTACTTGTTATTATTATACTTTATCCAGCTTTCCTAGGTGTTTCTATGTGGGAAGTTTTATGCATTCTTAACTTGCCTTCTTGCTGGAACCAAGAATCAAACTGAACACATAATGTACAATGTTTTTCAAAGTAGTATGAAGTCAGTGCGAGGTCAGTAGTGAACAAATCAGTTGTGGGGAAATATCACTGCTTACATCATGGCCTTACATGGGAAAGGCAGTGTGATTTCACAGAAATATCTTAACCCTTCAAGCTCCACAGATATTATTTTGAATTTTAGCTCTGCAAAGTGTAATTCCTATGTGACCTCAGGTAACTTAGAATCTCCAAGACTCAATCATTTCACCTGTAAAATGCAGTTTGACATCTCAAGGTTACTAGCGATGCTAAACCTAAATACATGCATTTAGATATATTTGGCATAAAAATACTTCAAAATCATGTAACACAATTCTACGCCTTGTTCCAAAGAATGAAAATTACTTTGCATTGTCTTGTTGACTCAGGATCATCCCTCCCAGCCTCAGTGACCATGATGAGAAGGAAGACAACATTTGCTAAGGTCAGTATGTGAGCCTTTGAGTAGAAGTCCAAGACTGCTGGGCAACATCTGGGGACAGCCTCACAGTTTACTTCAGATGTTCATGCTAATGAAAAGTCAACAGAGACACTTGGAGAGATATAAGAACAAGAAAAAGCAAATGCCACCAAAACCTGCCTATGCATCCTCTCAGAAATCTTCAGAACAGCCTTGAAAATGGACTATAGTATCCCCACTTTGCATATGAGGAAACAGGCCCATTAAATGTTATATAACCCCTAAGATGATACCAAAATAATTGAGGAAGCCATGAATTAGACCTTCTTCACACTGGGAGAACATCCCACCTCTGCCAGGCACATTTAGTCTCTCTGTCCTCCACATTCCCAGGTTTCATGTTTGACTATTCTAACACTTATCACAATGATCTCAGTTTTTAGTTTAGGGCCTCTTCCCTCCCTTACAGCCTCTTGAAAGCAACAGTTGTCTTTTATTCATTTTTTAATCCCAAACCCCTAGACAAAGAGGAACAGACAGAGATTTACTAAGGGAATGAAACTCAAGCCTCCTGCTTCCAACCCTGGCATACCTCCCAGTCATCAGCACCAGAGCCCCCCTGGAATAGCCCTGCACCCAACTCCCCTTTGTGCATGTTCCTCCTGCAAGGCCAGGGTCTAGCAAGGCCTTGGCCAGCAGGGATGACAGCCTCATCCATCGCTATGTCGCTACTGAGGCAGGGCACAGCGTCTGGCACAGGACAGGGCATACCTCAGGCGCTCAGAAAGCGCAGGAGGGAATGGTTGGGTTTTTTGATTTGAGAACAGCGCTGACTCTGGGAACCACAGCTCCTGCAATGATTCACACATCAGGACCTCTTTAATGGGGAACTAGGAAAATGTGCTACCAGGAGCTGTCTCAATTAAGAACAGCCTGATCTTGATTGTAGCTTCTGAGTGGATTCCGCTCCTCTTCTTCTCTCTCCTTTTCTCTTTGACACTTAGAGGCAAAACCCAGCCAACTCTGACAAGACTTTCCTTCTACAGTAACGCTGCTAACAGGCTCAGTGTGGTAACAGCTGAGCTAGTTGAGGCTGGCAGCCCTTCAGCCAGCATGAGGCTTCCTAATGGGCACCCTAAATCAGTGAGTAATAGAGATCTCCTACCTGTCCTGCCCTGAGCTCTCAGGAAAGGCTGGGCTGAGCTTGGAAACAGACAAAAGATAATCAGCTTGGATGTTCTCCCAGCGTGCACTCTCCCCACCCCTATCTCAAAGCTAGTTCATCCTGGAAAGTATGTCCTCACTAGAAAATAAAGATACACTCCCTCAGCTCCTACACCTCTGAGCTCCAGCCCCCAACCGAAGGGCCAGCTGGGCCCAAGCCCCCAAGGGACAGGGTGGTACAGCCACTCTTTCTGTGTGTGCATAAGAACATCTGACTAGTATTCGCAGGGACCACAAAAAAGGACCAGATCCAGGCAGGTTTGGCTTCTACTCAAAGTTCCAAATCCCAGCCCAGAGCCAGACACTTCCGGAGAGGGGATAGTGGTTCCCATTAGCATGTTTGATGCGCAATGCCCACAGTGTCCATCCAGCAACCATTTACTGAGTGAGGTCCTCACAGCCTGTGGCCCTATGTCTTTCCTTCCCCTTTCTCCTCACCAACTACACACACGTGTGTGCAGGTGAATTCTTATTTTGAAGTCAAGAATGTA
Organism: Chinchilla lanigera; assembly: GCF_000276665.1. Classification (NCBI taxonomy): domain Eukaryota; kingdom Metazoa; phylum Chordata; class Mammalia; order Rodentia; family Chinchillidae; genus Chinchilla; species Chinchilla lanigera. Next base: position 26,571,159 of record NW_004955414.1, on the reverse strand, counting down.
GTAAACGAAAGTTTTCAAAGAAGTTTTATCACCACGTATGACTCATCCTTTAGTTGGTGTTTTAAGCTTTCTCTGGAGAATCATTAATAAAGCAAACAAACATTTAAATCATTTGGGAGCTCACTATGTAAAAGCTCTAGGGATCAGTCCTTAAATCATCTGCAGCAAACCCTTCTTAAACAGAAGACCTGAGCAGAACTCCTACCCAAGTGAACAGAGCTATTGAATTTCAGCAGGAAGGACAAGATGGTATATTGTGTATCCACCCTTCATAAGATATCTAGTTTTTCTAACTAGTTCACAAGGGATATCAGAAACTCTAAGGCAGAAAACAGACCTTGACGCTTCTTCTCCTACCTAATCCTTTCCAATGGCTTCCTACTACCCAGATGAGCAATTCTCAGAGTGGGTCCCCAAACCAGTAACATCAACATCAATCGAGAATGTAAAAAAAATGAAAATTCTCAAGCTTCACCCCAGACCCACTGTCAGAAACTCCAGGGCTAGAGCCAGCGATCTGTGTTCTAATCAGCTCTCCAAGTGGTTTTGAGGTACCAAGTGTGAGAAGCAGCCCTAGATAGAGTCACACCCTTTGCAAGATCTGCAAGGCCATCCAGAGAGGATGCTCTCCCATAAGGGCCCCATGTGTTACAAATAGAGCTTCCTCTGGGAGGAGGTAGCCACAAGGGTGCACTTGCAAAGTGGAATGAAGCTGTGTATTAGTCTCAATCCCTCCCTCAGCATTGCACCCCGGCAGCCCCGCCTCCAGCACCCTCTCCAACTTCACATCCCAGCACTTGCCTCTTAATCATCCGTGTTAAACTCACATCAGTTTGAAATCCCCTAAATAGATCCAATTCTTTATGACTCCTTCACACCTCTGCCCGTGCTATTCTCTCTACCAAGAATTCCTTCTAGTGCTCGCTTCGGCAGCACATATACTAAAAGAATTCCTTCTAATTCCCACCAGGAAAATGCCTGTATTCTTTACACTCAATTTAGTATATTCTCTCCTTCCAAGAAATATTGGCTCTCTGCAGGAGAGTTAGATTCAACTCCTCCTGGCTCCCTTATCACTTTTGTTTACTTCTCACATTGCCCTTAGCTTGCTGCGTTTTAGGCGTTGGTTTCTTCATCTCTGTCCTCCTCCAGGGCAGCATGTGTGTCTCATTCACCCTTGTTTCAGTGTCAGCAGAGTCTTGGCATATTCGCATCATGACAAAAATCTACTGTCAACTCTGTACCAAGCTCTGAGCACCGGACATTATGAGGATCGTGTCCAATGGATCAACCTCCTGGAGCTCATTTACGGTAAAGTATGTAATAGGAAGGGAGGAAAAGAGAAAGGAAGAAGTAAGACCCTTGCAACAGTGTGGGATGCAACTGCTTTTCTGATGATTTAAAATAATTTAGATGCTGCCTTAAAATCATTACTTCCTCCTGCTCAGGTAAGATGAATTGCTTTCCTACAAGATCCTCTTCTGATTCATTCACAAAGCTTTATCAAGTAAAAGAAAGACGCTGTAACTGGGAGCTCTCCCCTTACAGGACAGGGTACAGAAACCCAGCAGATTAGGCGTCCTGATGCTTCATCCTCTACTTGTCATTAAGGCTCTAATCACTTTGTCAGGACTCAAATCAGGTTGGCATGCTTCTCCTCCGTTAGTAGCTTATCTAATTATAAGACATGACTTACAAGTTTCCGCACACACTGGAAATGCGATAATGAGGGTCTTTTGAAGCCATTTGACTACCGGACCAACTTCTCCACTCAGTGAGCAAGAAGGTTAACAAAAAGAGATTCAGTTCACAAGTAGAATAAATGAATTTTCTCAAGAACGGGTTGGAATATGGAAGGGAGAGTGATACTAAAGAGGTTGTTGCCATCGACCAGAGGAGAGATGAAGATGCCTACACCAAAGCAGAGGCAGTGGGGACAAAAGGAAGATGTCTGTATACATCATGGCTATTAGAAAAAGAAAACAAGACAAATCAGGTGACAGATAAGATGGTCTAGGCTAGGTCCTGAAGATGCTTCGGAAATTGGTGGACCAGGTTAGGCTCTCCAGCCTAACGCAAGATTTGCACACGCACACACAAGCGCACACTCGCATGGCTCCTCACTCAGACTTAGATGCAAATAAAGAGAAAACATAAAATTGTGCATACACTCTCATCACACATATGTACGCATTGACAGGTGTACATAAATACACTCACTCATTTAAAATAAGAGTTTTGAAATAGCTATTCAGAAAATAAAAACAAAAACTATTAAAAGTCACTTATCTGGATTTTTTCTTTTAAATTGTTTCATTGAAATGCCCTATGAAGCCTGTATTTTCAGGGATCATTTCTATAGTATGAAATGCCCTATATATGATAATGAATTTTCCCCAGCTATAAAATATCTTGGATTTACATAGCGCATCTTCTTTTTCAAAGAAAATTCACAAATGTTATCTCCTTAAAACTGTTATTTTGTTATTGTTTTTTTCTCCTTAAAAAAAAAAAAACTGAAAGGGATTTTTAGTTTGTTTTTGTAATTTCCACATGCACTTTGTGCCAGATACTCTCTGTTAGCCTGCAGAAATATCCCAGCCCTTTTGAGTTATTGCAGTACCAGCAAGCTGGAAACAAGACTACATTTCCCAGACTCCTTTGTCGGCTGATTTTGAGTCTACCAGTTAGAGTTGTACTTCTGAGATTTGGAAGGCGGGAGTGAAACAAGTCATTATTTGTTCTTTACTGTTGGTGGGCAGGAGGTTTTCCAATGGCTTCCCCCAGTCTTTCTGTGAGTTGTCCATCCACTGCAGTGTTTCTGGTAAAGTATGAGATCATTGGTGATGAGGTTTGTTTAGGCTTTTTTTGTTTGTTTGTTTGTTTGTTGGGGGTGTTGTAATTTTTAGAACTTCTTAATTTCCTGAAACCATCCACAGTCTTTCCTTTTTTTCCCTTCTACCCCTTTCAAATATTTTACCAAGATCAAGTTCCCTCTTTTAAATCCTTTCTGTATGTAATACCTGAAGCAGTTCTCCTGGCTGATACAATTTTGCACATTACATACACCAACATTTGTGATTATTTTCCACTAACAGGTTAAACAATATCTTCACAAACAATAAACCAATAATAATACTTTTGCTGTAGTATTGGGTTTGTATATTGTATTTTCTTACATTATCTGTATTACTTTGCTAGGAGTACTGTAGTACCACAAAGTGAGTGGTTTGCCATCTCACATATCAGGAGGCTGGAAGTCCAAGATCAAGGTGCTGGCAGGGTTATTTCCTTCTGAGGATGTGTGGGAGAATAAACCCCATGGCCTTTTCCTAGCTTCTGGTGTTTTGCTGACAATCTTTAACATTCCTTGCATACTGCCATATCTCCTGGATCTTCTGTGTGTGTCCAAATTTCCAAAAATTAACTGGGCATGGTGGCACTGCCTGTAATCCCAGCACTCTGGAGGCTGAGACAGGAAGATCATTGTGAGTTCAAGACCAGCCTGGGCTACAAAGTGAGCTCAAGGCTGGCCTGAACTGCATAATGAGACCCTGTCTCAAAAAGACAAAAAAAAAAGACAAATTTCCCCTCCTTTGTAAGAACAGGAGACATATTGGATTAGGGCTACTTTAATGACTTCATTTTTAACATGACTATCTTGGTAAAGACCCTATTTTTTTTTTTAATAAAGTCATATTCTGAAGATGTGGACCTCAACATATCACTTTGAGGGGACATAAGACAACCCATAACACTGTCCAACTCCAATAGGAAATTCCCAGTAGCAATCAGCCAAATGTATGGCAGGAGGAGTTTTGGGTTGAGGAGACAGAGTGCAGAGTATCAGCAAAAAGTGGCTGTTGAAGTCACTAGAATGCTCAATCAGAAAGAAGAGAGAATGAGTCGAGTTATAAGGAAGAGGTCTGAAAGCAGGTCCCAGGGCATGACAGCATGCAAGTCAGGCCTAAAGCAACAGAAGGCTGAGAAGGAACAGTTGAAGGGGTAGAAGAAAACCTTTCTGGGGGAGGACTCTGACTCACCCAGTCTACACCCCACAGACCCTCCTGGACCGAGGCTGAGCCGGTGGCAGGGGACACCATGAGTGATTGGCCATAAGCCAAGCAGTTCAGACTTACTGTCAAAGAGTAAGGAATGGGGTGGGGGGGGCTCAGAGCAAAAGAAGGAAAGAAATGTGCCACCCATTGTTTTATCATTTATTTGCTCAGTTGAATTTCAGTAGCTCCCTAACCATGTGACATCAAGCACTTCACCTCTCTGAACTTTCACTCTCTTCATCTGTCAGCTGGAGATGATTGTGGTTGTAATGAGAATAAATGAGCTAGTACATGTAATAGCCACCGGGGGCATAGCTCAGCAGCACAGCGCCTGCCTGGCAAGTGAAAGGTCCTGAGTTCGATTCCCAGTACCAAAAAGCAAAACAAAACAATGAATGGAACTACATTTAATAGCCCTACCTTGTACAGGGTTAACACATAGTACATATCCAATAAAAGGGAGCATCTACTACTTTTGTTGTCTGGATACTGGTATAAGAAAATGTCATTTTGCATCTCAACGTTCTGAGCTAATTTTCAAAGCATGCATGAAACATGAAATCCAATACAGAGTAACTGCATCCATCCCAGGTCCAAAAATCGTACAGCCAATGAAAGTATGCATTTTCCTAGAGCCCAGAGCATTTAATAACTTGCCCAAGATCTTACAAAGAGCAGAGAAGGGCTGGAACTCTAACACTGATCCCAGACCAGCTGCTGTTCCATCCTGCTGTTGTCTCCATTCGGACTCCCAGCCTGACCCTCGACTGCCCGAGCCCAGGGCTGCAGCCTCTCTTTCTCCTTCCAGTCACTCAGGCTGTGTGGCCAAGCCTAAGACTGCTGAGCAAGCACGGCTGTGATGGAATCGAAACCCAATGGGGCATCTGCAAAGCAAGTGGGATGTCTGGAAGCAATACACTTGCGACTGCTTGTTCATTTGGCATCCAGTGGGGAAAGCGCAGATTCTTCTCATCTCTCTTCCTTAAGAATCAATAAAAAGTTAGTGATGCATTTAGCTGAGATCAAATAAATGAAATTGGGTTCCTTTGTTAACCTTTTACGGGCCTATTTCTTTGGTCACATTCCTAAAAGCCACTCTAGGGTAATCTGACACATGGTTTGGTAACAACACTACAAATTTTTAAATCCAAGGCTTGGAGTGCTGAGAAGACAAAGAAGTATTTGCTTGCCTGGGGGAGGCAGGAACAACAGGAGAAAGTATTTTTAGCTGCACCTTGAAGGATGACTACGTAAGGCTGGGCATTCCAGGCGGGAAGAGCCAGTGCAAGCGTGGATAGGGGAGAAGGGACAGGGACAGCACTTGGGAATGGCAGGATCAGAAGGGAGTTTGGAGCTCATTTCTGTGGGCATCACAGGCTAGCTGGGACTAGGGGGAGGCTGTTCACGACAGTCCCTGTGCTGCCCACGGGCCGAAGCAGAGGCAGTGGGGTTGCAGCAAACCGGGGCATTTCAGAGGTAGAAACAATAGAAGTCAGGGACAAACTTGTCTTTTCTCATCCTAGCTCAGCAATGCTGGAGGAGATATATCTGATTTCAAATTCCACAGCTGCCATTCCTTTATGTGAGATTATTTTATCCCCATTGCTTAACCCCTAGTGGCTGGAGACAAGAATAATACTCCCTTTAGAGAATTCAAACTCAATGGCTACAGGAGCCAGGCAAGTAAAATCAATGACCCTACCAGGGTAGAAAATAACAAGAAGTAACAGGGATTACGTTAGACTTCTACTGATAAAAGTAGTCAAATTCAAAATGGTTTTAAAACATTGTATAGGCTAAACCAAACCCACTTGGCCAACATATCATCAGCAAGTGTCGCACGTATGACTAAATGCTGACAACATCCAGTCAACACATAATCAGTATGGCCAACCAAACAGTAATGACAGAAATCCACAGAGTGTGCACCTGAGAAGAAGGGGATTGGTGGTGAACAGGCATAAGGGAGCTTTAAAGGGTATAAGGTGTATGTTGGGAATGTTCTGTCTGGTTCTAGGTTTGGATATCTGTCTACAAATATGCACAAAAATTCATTGATCTGTACCCTTAAGCCTTGTGAACTGTATCACATTTGAGTTACACCTCAGTCAAAAAGGAAATTTAAAAAGAAGTCCTTCGGGCCAGGGATGTAGCTCAGTGGCACAGTACCTGCCTCACAAGTGCCAGGTCGTGAGTTCAATTCCCAGTACAAAATAAGAAGTCCTTCACAGTATAATAAATGCTTAATACATGATTGTTGGAGTTATTATTATTACCATTTTCATTGTTGTTGTTGTTATTATTATTAGTCCACAAGGTCAACAACAGACAAAAGAGCAGCAAGCATTCATCAGGGTGTCAGATTGTGTGTGTGTGCATGTGTGTGTGTGTGCGTCCCACTCCCATATCTTCTTGTTACCATATCAATTTTATTTTTCCCACCAAGAAATGGAGTTTACTTTCCATCCCCTTGAATCTGGACTGGGTTTTACCTCTACAAGGTGGAAGCCGTGATGCCATGTGACTTCTGATATGAGATGACAGAAAAACATGGCTTCTGCCTGGCTCTACTGAGACACACGCCTTGGGAGTCCTCAATGCATAAGGAGTCTGGCTACCATGACAGTGCCATGCTGGAAAATTCATGTAGAAGACTGCATTGAGAAAGGTGCCTAAGGCATCTTGGCTGTTCCCACCCCTAGCTGCCCGTATTTTATTAGTCCAGGCACCAAACACACAAGTCAAGGAGCCTTTAAAACAACTGAGGCCCCATCTCTGTAACCTCTAGAAGAGACCCTGAGCCAGAACCAGTCAGCAAAACTGCTCCCAAATTTGTGACCCACAGAAGCCATTAGCAATAATAAATGATTATTACTTTAAGCCAGCTCGTTTGGGGTGATTCTTAAGCAACAACAGATAACCTATGTAGATTTTGGTACCTGAAAGAGGGGGTAGTGCTATAACAACAACAAAAGAATATAAAAAAGGGAGCAGTGATTTTGATGGTACAGTTTGGAAGGGTTTTGACGAGATTGTGGATCTGATGGCCTTCAAGGAAGGTACTCATGAAAGCTTAATGAAAAGAAAGAGAAGATTAATGGATGGAGAAAAGGAGATCTTTGTTATCTTGTAGATTTATCTGCACAGGCTGTGTGGTAGATTAACTAATGGTCAATCTGTAACACTCTGAACTGAGTCAGCATGGTGCTGGGTGTGGAAGACCCACCTGAGGACTGTTGCCAACAGTGTAAAAAGAGAACTGGAGGGGAAGATGGTGTGAGGTGATTCTCCTGGAGAAGCTTGTCACATTGGCTTTCCTGATGGGAACTCACCTATTCTCCTCAGAGGAGCTGGGACCTCACCGTTGCTGAGGATGGTTGCAGTTTTCACGGAGCTCTGGTCTTTACCCTGAGTGTAGCTTCCTGGCTCCAGTGCAGGTCCCTCAGCCTACTGGCACAGAACCTTCACCCTGCTGTTACAGACTTTCTAGCTTCCACCACTGATCTTGGGGCCTTCCCAGTACAGATCCATGGAACAGGTTTCCTCCAGTTGGACTTGTGGAGGACATTGTCATGGGCTCCAAGCCCTCAGCTGGATTCTTTGGGTCTCTAGTGCATGGACAGATCTCTTGTACTCTTCTGCATTTGACTCTTTGGGTGAATATTATAAAGTAACCCTATAAATTATGTGTCCCGTATTAAATCATTTCCCTTGTAAGCCCTGACTTCAACAAGCTATCATAAGAATAATGCCAGAGACTGGACAGCTTAGACAATGGGCATCCCCACAGTACTAGATTCTAGGAAATCTAAGATCAAGGTGCTGTCCAACATGGATCTCAGTGAGGGCCCGCTCTCTGGCTTGCAATGAACCATGTTTTTGTGGCTTCAAGTGGAGAAGAGAAAAAAAAAATGAACTCCGCTCCTCTTCCTCTTCTTATAACCATACCAGCCCTAGTGGATTAAGGTCACTCTTACAGTCTCATTTAATCTTGATCACCTTTACATAGGCTCTGTCTCCAAACACAGTCACACTGCAGGTTAGGGTTCCAATATATGAATTTGGGAGAACACAAACACTTAGTCCATAGCATACAGAGAGGAATGTATTAACAACACTTCTGTGGTAACTGAAAAGTATATACCTAATGAATTGACTGATCCAGGAAAAGAGATTACCAGGCAGAATGTGGGCGATGTTACCCAGTTTCTGGTTGCTGATAATAAAACATGAAAAGAGAGAAGACATGTTACAGAAGGAACCATTGAGCATAATGGAACCAGGAGCTGCAAGGTTTGAAAAGAAAGATGTCTTATTCCAAGTCTCTCCATTCACGAAATAATACTAAAAGCTTAAAAAGGCCTCCAGGCAAAAATCAAATCCAAGGTGCTGTCAAGGAAATGCGGTCTAGAGCTAAAGCTGAGGGACTGAATTTAAAACCTTTTATTAAGACCTCAGGAATATGTAAGGCGGTTGCTTCAAGCCAAAGCAAAGAATAGGGCTCCTGGTAATCTTGAATGTGGTGTCCCAGTGCAGCCAGGGAGGAAACACAAGACAGAAAGGAGCTTATCACATGGGGGTCTGTGGTTATGACTTATATCTAATGGAGAGAAGGCTGGCAAGATTCAGAGTCTTGGGCTGGGGATATAGCTTAGTGGTACAAGCGCCTGCATGGCAAGCACAAGGTCCTGAGTTTGATTCCCGATAAGAAAAAAAAAAAAAAAAAGAATCTTGAGAAAATTCAGAGTCTTGCAGTGATTAAAAGACAACTGCTTTGCCTGACACTGGCTGATCCAACTGCAAGGGACAGAGGCAGTACAAAATGAAAATGGGTCTTAAGACTCCAGACCGCTATAGGAAAACAAGCTGAGAAAACAACCCGGCAGCGAACACTGACAGCTTCTTATGGAAAAGAAAAGATGACTCACATACCTCCTGCCTGAGCCCAGAGGAGGAAACCAAGAGGCACAGAGAACCATTCCCATGCCCCGAGACTGAGTTCTAACCCAGAAACCGCTCGCGCGGCCAGCAGAATTTTGGAGTTGCCGTGGCCCGCTGTGTACTTCGTTTTCCAGTATAACTGGTGGATCTATTTTGTTCACTCTGTTCCTGCCGCACCACTGCGTAGTGTGCCCAGAGCAGCGATGGCGAACCTTTTAGAGTTGTCAGTGATACAGACAACTCACGCAGCACCCATGCCATAGGTTCGCCACCACAGACCTAGAGGGAAGGAAAATTCTCCTTTGCTCGTGGGCCTAGAGATCAAGAGGAACTGGGCAGGTAGTACTGATACTGTTTTAGAAATGCACGCCAGGAGCCTCATGTGATCCCAGACCTGATTCGATGACAAGGTGCAGGACTTCAAGCTGAGGCTGTCACATGAGAAGACTGTGGGGCCCTTGGGAATGATGAGAATTATCAGGAACTAGTAGGTGGGATGAAGTCTCCAAACTCTCCCAATCCCTGTCTCCTGGTGTTCCTGCCCCTATGTAGCCCTCCTTCCCAGAATCAGGGGTAGCTCCGTGTGACCAACAGAGGAAATAAGGTTGGTCAGAACAGGCCTTGCAGCTTCTTCTGCCTCGGACGCTGTCCTCTGAGAGAAGCCAGCCGCCACGGTATGAGACACCCAAGCTGCCCTGTGGGGAGAACCTGGGCCCCTTCAACATCCAGCACCAACCTGAAGGGCCCCTGAGTAACCACCTAGCCCGCAGCCCCAGGCATGGTGGCCTCCAGGAAGCCCTGACTGTAAACTCAGAAGAGAAGCAGCCCAGGACACCCAGCTGTGCTGCTCTAGAACTTCTGTCCCAAAGAAACCACGAGAGGGAAATAATGTCTGCTGTTGTTTAAAGCCACTGATGAATGCGATCAGTATGTATATCTAAATTGTACCAATAAACTTAATTTAAAAAAAATAAAGCCACTAGTGTCGGGGGCAATGTGTTTCACAGCAACAGCTAACTAACAAAACTCAATGGAGTATACAGAGGAGAAGCAGATATGATCGTGCCCACAGCAAACTTGCAATAGAGGGGGAATAAATGTGCAGATACTGGAGAATAGAGTTTAGGGAAGCACTAGAGTTTAGGGAGAATAGAGTTTAGGGAGGCCAAGTTCCCTTGGCCAGTGTGGTAAAGCAGGATTTCTCTCTCCTCTGGGTGCTAGGATCGGAAGGTGAGGTGCCTAGGGATGGTGAAGCATTTCCAAACAATTTCCGGAGAAGACCAGTGCCTTCGACAGGAGATTTTTCCTTTCAGCATTAAACTCTGTCAAGCCGTGGCTTTGTTCTTTCAAAAGAGCCCTTTGCTTTTACTGAAGTCTTTTGTACTTGTTCTGTCACCATGTGACAGAGGCAGGTCTGAGATTATCACCCCTATAACACAAAGGACAAAACTGAGGGTCTCACTGAGGAACTGGCTTCTCCAAGCCCTGGGCACTTTCTGCTCCCATTACAGCTCTGAGACGGCTTTAACTGCCCAAGGAGCCAGAATTCAAACTGCCTTGAGGCTAAGCTATAAATGCATGCAGGAAGGGAAAACATGGGGGGAAAACACAGGCCAATTGCTCTGATGGGGACCCTCAGTAAGTAATGAATTATGGGTGCCTTAAAACAATCTTTCACACCTACTAAAGTCTGTGCCTCAGGATGCTGGTGCTGAACTAATCTTATAACCAAGATTATGTCCTTCTGCACCAGCTGACCTCAAGCCTTTGTGGGTCTCTGAGCCCCCTTCATATTATGTGGGGTTAGACTGGCTGGCCTGTTAGGCCCTGTCATTGTAGGAATTTGTGAGCCCTTCAACACCGATGTTAGCATAATAATACCCAGCACTCCCATCCTGAGTCTCCAATCTACAAGATTAGTGCCAAACAGGAAATTGCAGGCAGTAATTTATTCTGAATTCTCCCACTATGGAACTTGTTTAATATACATTGCTACATGAACTCTAATAAAACATTAAACAGACAAAGAAGCTTTCTGCCAGCTTCCCCAACTCCCTGACATATGCTCCCCTTTCTGCCAGACGCCCCCTGGAGAAGGGGCCTCTCTGGGATTGCAGCTGTGATCAAAAATAACTGGAGAGAGGCAGGCAGGAGGTCGGCTGCAAAAACAACAAAGCCATAAACTCAAATGACATAAGAATAAAATAAAACATTGTAAAAAAAAAAAAAAAAAATGAAATGACCAAGTTGGATTTATGTCAGAGAACTCTTTAATCAATACCCACCCTTGGTCCGCATATATAAAGGAACTGGTAGATCAATCTGGCTATCTGCCTGGTCCGCCCTGGCCAGTTGACATAGTCCTAGAGTATTAGTCTGAGTTCTCCAAAGAAATAGAACCAATAGGAGAGAGAGAGACAGAGAAACAGACATGGATAAAGAGATTTTTCTATAAGGAGTTGGCTTACATAATTATGGAGACTGAGAAACCCAAGATCTGTAGTCAGCAAGCTGGTGATCCAGGAGATGGAACAGTGTAAGCTTCAGTTCAAGGCCAAGTCCAAAGGCTCAGACTAATGTGGCCTCTCAAAGTCAAGCAGAGAAAAAGAATTCTTTCCTAGTCAGCCTTTTGTTTTACTCCAACCACGGATGGAGAGGATGAGGCTCCCCCATGTTGGTGAAGGCAATCTCCTTTCTCACTCTACCAATTCAGATGCTACTCTCACCTAAAAACATCTTTAAAAACCCACTCAGAAGGGAAAATTAACCAAATATCTGGGCACTTTGTGACCAAAGCAAGTTGCCATGTAAAATTAACCATCACACATACGAAGGCCCTGAGGTTTTGGGGTCACCCTGAAAAAACTGTAAGATGAAGTGAATTCTGGAAACTGATTACTGCAAGGGCTGGTGCCTGGTCTGTTGGGCTCCGCTCTGGAAGCCCAGATTGGCACTGAGCTGAGACAGTTTGTAGGAGCCGTTATTGCTTTGCATAGGAAAGGAGCAAACATCTGTCTTTCCCTATGGCAGCCATCTCTCCAGTAGCATATAGGACCAGAAGTATCTAGAAACCCAGAGACACAGTGATGAAAACATAGTGACATGAAGGCTGAATGTTAATCCACCACATCAGGATGTTGAATCGCTCTGGGCAGGCAGCATGTAGACTCTGGACCAGGAAATGACCAGTATGTCCAAGTCATGGGCAGCATGGGAAGCAGAAATGGATCTAGGGAATATGCAGAATCGGGACAAGGCAGGTGACCAGGGAACTGGATGGTGCTTACGTAGCTCCTGTATAAGAAGGTCAGTATCACCCTGGGGAGTCAGGGTTGGCAGTTGGCACACAGCCCACTCTGAAGTGGTATCTCAGATTGTGTGTGGCTGATCTAAGCCCAATTACAACTCGTTAAGTGGTGAGTAAACAAAATACAAGAAGCTCACTTCTTAGCTAACCATTTGTTGTACTTAAAAATTGCATTTAATACCTCTAAAGAAGACTGACTAAGTTGAGAGGGCATATTCAATGACTCAATGCATATAGTGCCAACCATAATATTTGGCAGGGACAGGCTCAGCAAGCAGGTCCTCCATCTCAAGAGGACAGAGACCCTCTTCCTGCTGAAGTGAGTGAGCCTGTTCTTACACTTTAGTGAGAAGCAGAGGTCTCATGTGGCTTGACTCCTATACCAGTGCTCTTTCTGCTGTGCAATGAAGAAGCAAAACTCAGAGCTTTGACAGATGTGGTGGTGCATGCCCAATGCCAGAACTGTGGAGGGCTGAGATAGGAAGACCCCAAGGCCAACCTGGAAAACTGAGCAAGATCGTGTCTCAAAATTTTAAGCATCTAGGAACATAGCTCAGTGCAAAGGCCCTGGGTTCAATCCCCAGTACTGAAAGCAAAAACAAAAGCAAGCCAACAAACAAAAATCTCAGAGCCTTACTCCAAAGCAAACACCAACTGTCTATCAGGTAAAAGTGGTACATCAAATACCAGTAACCCCATCTCCTCTCTTGGCTCCACATTCGTCCCAATTTCTCCCACTCGAGGGCATCACACACTCACACATACACACGCACACAAACCCAGCCACTGCCACTTCACCAACATGCCTCTCTTATGGCCTTTGACTGTCCTTATCACTAACCTGCTTCCTCTCCATCTTCAGCACTGCCACCCACCTGTCCCCACCCCGTCGCCCAGACTCCAGCCCTGAAGGCTGCCTGCACAAGGACTCTGGCACTAAAGCCTCACCTCTCCGCTGTGAACCATGACAGAGCTCAACACCTCAGGGTACCAAGGGTACTAAGGGTACCAAGTAGCTCCTTCCAGCACCAACCCAAATCTTAGGCTTCTGGCCAATGTCATGCAAGCCCCTCTGCCCCAAGCAGGTTGAAAGCAGACATCAGGACATTCCTTCCATTCCATACCTGCACTGAGGCACTACAGGATGCGATCTAACTAAACATGTCTGCAAAGAAGAGCTACACGTGGCCAGCCAATAAGAATATGAATAGATGCTCAGTATCATTAGTCATGAGGCAAATCCATATCAAGTCCATAATAGTATACCATCCACACCCATTAAGATAACTCCTGTCAAAAAAAGAAGAAAAATAGTAAACATTGTCAAGGATGTGGAGAAATTGGAACCCTTGTCCATTGCAGGTGGGAATGTAAAATCACCACAGAAAACAGTTTGGCAGTTCCTCAAAATACTAACAGATTCCTATGACCCAACAACACTCCCAAATGCACACAAAAAAGGAATGGAAAGCAAGGACTCAAACAGATACTCATGCAGATACTGTTTATGGCAGCAGGATTCTCAATAGCTAAGTTGGGAACCAGGTAAGTCTCCTCTGATGGTTAAATATGGTGAATACGTACAATGGAATACTATTTTAGTGCTAAAAAGAAATTAAATTCTGACACATGCTACAACATATTGAAAACTTGCCAAGTCAAGCTATGCACAAAACTATAGATACTGTGTGCAATTCTATTTGCCTGAGGTACCCAGAATAGGCAAGCTCACAGAGATTGAGAGTAAACACTCAGGGAGGCTGACACAGGAAGATTGCAAGTTCAAGCCCAGGCTGGGCAGCTTTACAATTTAACAAAACATAGTCTTAAAATAAAGAATAAAAAATGAGCTAGAATATTCCCTGTCTGAATGTCTTTCCAGAAGAATTAAAATCATCATACCACAGCGATATATGTGCACCTATGTTTATAGCAACACAATTTGTAATAGCTAAATATTGGAAATAACCCAAATGCCTATCAACCAAGGAATGGATAAAAAAGATGTGGTCTTTTTATTTAATAGAGTGCTACTCAGCCATAAAGAAGGATAAACTTGAGACTTTTATAGGTAAATGGATGCCGCTTGAGACCACACTCGTAAGGGAAATAAATCAAATGTAAACATCGTATTGTCTCCCTGGTGTGAGAAACTGAAAGAGTAAATAAAGTCTAAAATGTACAATAGCTATTGTGAAATGGGAAGAAATTGTTCAAAAGGAAAAAAGAACTAGGATGGAAGAAAAGGGAAAAGAAGGAAGGAAAGAGGAAAAAATGCAAGTTAGTTATGCTAATGTCCCTTAGTTCACTGAAAAGAAAGGTTTCTGTTAATATTGCTTAGAGACTTTTTACTACCATATCTTGTACTCTGAGTAAGTACTTTAAAGATAACAATACACAATGCATTAATTATTGTTATTCTCCTTTTTATTATAAAATTTTGTTTTACTATTTTTCCATTAAATAAATAAATTAAATATATTCTCAAATTTTTTAAAAAATGACCTGGGGTTGTAGCTCACCGTGAAGGCCCTGGGCTCAATCCCCAGGCCCTAAGTGAAAAAGAAAGAGAGAGAGAGAGAAAGGGAAAGAAGACAAGAGAAGAGAAGAGAAGAGAGGAGAGGAGAGGAGAGGAGAGGAGAGGAGAGGAAGAGAGCACAGGGGAGGGGAGGGGAGGGGAGGGGAGGGGAGAGGAGGGAAAGAGGGAGGGAGGGAAGGACATGGAAGTTACTATTTATGGGAATAGAGATTCTGCTTGGGATGATGAAGAAGTTCTGAAAACAGACAGTTGTGATTGCTGTCCAACATTGTGAATGTACATAATCCAACTGATTTGTACACTAACAGATGGTTAAAATCATAAATTATGCTCTATATATTTTAACACTAAAAAAGAAATGCAGAATACTAATCAATGTGCTTTACTGTTTTAATGGTAGCCAGGAGAAGCGTGGCTGAATTCCTCAGGATTCCATTAAAGGTTTTGAGCAGGACAGACATTGGAGGTTAATTTTGCTCCCAGACCTACAACTCAAGCACTCATGGGCTTGAATGTGAGGCTTTCTCAGGAATTCCCAGGACAAGACAAGGGATCAAAGGTAAATCATGGCAAGCTATTGATGCCCTCTAGGTGGTTACCAGGTTCACAGGCTGGAACTCAAGTGGCTTTGGGGATGGGATGGCATTATAGGCAACTAAATTAGATAAAATATTATAGGCAATCAGACAGGGCCAGGCCTTTGAGGAGCCAGTGCAGAAGATGAGATACCTTGCAACTGTAGGAGAGACAGGCACCTCCTCTGTGGGCCAGACGTCAAGACAAAAGATAAAACAAATGTACCCACTTACCTCCCTAGGGTTGGACATCAGGGATTGATATTCTAAATAGGTATCAATTACCTGAAGAAAGCCAGGAAGAGCCACTAACCCAAAGCCCTACAGAAAAAGCCCCTGTTCGATATTCATGCTCACTTGCTACATGACTTGCTTCCCCATTTGATCCTGATTTAATCAATTTTACCTGAGCAATAAAACTCATAATCTTATTGGTTTGGCCCACCTCAAGCGCACCTTGCAAGTCCCCATGTTTCCAAACTTGTACCTGCCTCACCTTGTGGATTTCCTCTATAAAAAATCCCTAGAAAAGACAGATTCCTTGGCACCCCACTTGGAACCCCTCTTGTGTCTCTCAGACAGAAGCTTTCTTTCCCCAAATAAATATATTCTGCTCTTAACCTCCATTGTTCCTAAAATTCATTCTTTAATTTTGGAGAACACAAACTCATACTGGACATCTAGCAGGTTGGGAGTTTCTTTCCCCTATATCACAGGTAGGAAGTCAAGTGGCTTTGGGGATGGGATGGGAGCGAGAGAGGAAATTGATCCACTACATCGTTATGACCTAAAGCTTCCTTTCTCAGTAACAGGTGAAGGATCCCAAATTAACCACCTGCCAGTGAACAGTATAAAAGCCAGAGGGAAAAAGAAGCTCTCTATGCTGGCCAGGGGAGGCAGTGGTGCAATGCAAGAGGAGCTCAAGCTTTGGCATTCCATGGACATGAATTCAAGTCCTGACACTTGACCCTTGGACAAGTTGCTTAACAAGAAAGAAAGAAAAAAAAAGGAGAGAGAGAGGGAGGGAAAGGAAGGACTCAGTAGGAGCAGTAATGTCTAACTTCCAGGAGTGACTCAAGGCTAATAATTGGACATCTGTTACAAAACAGATATAGGACCCTCAAAACCCCACAAAGTAAATTCTATGCTTTCATATTTGTTGATGAAGAAACTAAGGCACAGAGAAGCAAAACAGCTTCACTATTTATTCATCAAATTTTCCTAATGTCTTCCACAGTTATAGAACCTAGGGAACTAGCAGGAAACAAAGCAGACATAGTCTGGCCACTGAAGACAGGAAATGAACAAGCCAGGCAATCTCCATGTGCTTCCTGCATGGAAGGATCAGATATGCCAAGAACTCTGGGAGCGGCGAGGGAGTCCTGCTCTTAGTCTGGAACATCAGGAAGCCAGTCTCAGACGCAGGAATGACAAATTTGAGACCTGACGGTCCCAAGGAATTGGTCAGAGGAAAGTCAAGAGAAAGGAGAGCAAGAGAAAGGGTCCCCTAGGTCCCTGGCTGGTGCACAGGTAGCAATAAAATGAAGAGATGGAAAGAGAATCTTCAGATACAGCCTGTGCATGGTGTGGAGCAGAGCCTGCGGAAGCTTCTCTCCATCCTCCATCCTCCATCCTCCATCCTCCATCCAGCCACAGAGAAGACAAAGCACATTACAGGGCACACACTGCAGCCAGCCCCAGCTCAGGCACTTTCTGGGCAACTCTTACACCGACTCTAGATCTCCTCCCTCAGCTGCAAGGAAGCAGCTTAGAATGTTGTCTCTGATGATTGTCCCCTTTCATTCATTCGTTCAGCCAACATTTGCCAACATTGGTCACGCTTTTCAGAATGTGGGAAGATACCACCATACAAAAAAGAAAGACTCTTGCCTCCCACAGCTTGAATTCTAGAAGAGGGAACACAGGCAATTAACGCACTAAACACATAACAGAATTTTCTTAGAAGGAACTAGGTGCTGTGATAAGAAGCAAGCAGAGCAGACATCTGTTTTCACTTTAGAGAGGGCGAGTAGAGCAGGCTGCACTGAGGACGCTAACTGTTGTGGAAGTTGTGGAAATTGAAGGAACAGAAGACAAGGCCAGAGAGACGATAGGGATCAGCCAGGCAGATTGCAAAACCCCGAGAGGCCACTGTGAGGACGCAGGGTTCCGTAAACTGCTCCAGCGACTTCTTTTTTAATTTTATTTTATTTTTTGTTTTTTTTGAGACAGGGTCTCGCTGTGCAGTTCAGGCGGGCCTTGAGCTCACTTTGTAGACCAGGTGGTCTTGAACTCGCAACGATCCTCCTGCCTCAGCCTCCGGAGTGCTGGGATTATAGGCGTGCGCCCCCACACCCGGCTCCTGCGACTTCTTTGGCAGCAACTTCAAGCTGCCGATGCCACCAGCCCTTTCCTCCAGCTGGCGGCTGTGGCACTCTCGGGAACAGCAGCCATGTGTCTTGGCATTGAACTTGGCAGCTAGACTTGGGCCCACAATATGGCCCTCGCACAGGCAGGCCACGCCCCTGCCCGATCCCACCCCCTCAAGGCTCCTCTCCCTCCTGCGCACTTTTCTCCTCACCGCTGGGCATGAGGAGAAAAAGGAAGGCTGTGTCTGGACTGTCGATGATCTCTTTGCCAGCCGATGCTATTGCTGCTAATTGATCTTATTGCTCACTTCCATCATTGGGGAACCATTTCAGCCCCCAGTGACTCCCTGTGCCTCTGAAAAGTAAAAAATCACCAAGCCTCTAACGGCACGATAATTATCTCAGCACTGCAAGGTCAACCGAGTCCGTCAACCAAGCCCATTCCCCGTCTCCTCTCTCTTACCTGGAAGAAAATACAGATCAGTGGAAGACAGCCATGTATCCCCCCTTTACAGGCTGCATACCAAAGAGTTTGTCAAGGTCTTTTAAAAACCACTTTCCTCCCTCCCATTCTGCTCAGCAAGTTGCTTTGTCTTTCTGTAAGCCATTGATTTTTGTATCTTGTTAGGGTTATTCTATGCTCCTAAGGAAATGAGAAATTTGCCAAGGGCGTAAGTGCATCTCAGCCAGCTGAGCTTACCCGGCCTGGGTCTGCTCTCTTCTACTTTGTTCCTGGCAGTGGGGCATCCCCAAGCGTGCAGCCTGGGCTGGAGGTCAGCCTGGGGCTCCCGGGCTTATTCTACATTGTGGAGGAAGAGTGGGGAACTGTTCTGGGCTTAGCCGTGAAGTCCAGAGTTCTGAGTGTAGACCCTTAGAGAGAAAAGGGGAGGGGCTGGGGATTTAGTTCAGCGGCACAGTGCCTGCCTGGCAAGTGCAAGGTCGTGAGTTCAATTCCCGGTACTGGAGAAAAACCAAAAAAAAAAAAAAGAGAGAGAGAGAGAAAAGGCGAGCCCACAGAGTGGCAAAAAGGTGTGTTTTGGACCCAGGCAGTCCTGAGTTTGAATCCCAGCCTAACCACTGTGTGGCCTTGGACAAGTGCCACAGTGTTTGGGGTTCTGGAGGGGTCGCTGTGAGTGGTGTCATATGGGTATCAGAACCATGAGCACCTAGATCACACTGAGTCTCTGAAATGGGAAGAGTGATGAAGGACATGGAAACATGCTAACTCTGAAGTTGGGGCAGCAGCCTGACAAGAGAGTATATTCTTGAATGGAAAAGCAGGAAGCCATGTCTGTGTCCAGACCAGGATCGCTAAATACCCACGTTTAGGCTAGCACCTGTGTCTAAGAAGTGTGCCCTGGGCTCCAAGGAAGGACTCTGACTGGGACCCTGTACTACAGGTAAAATAAGAAACAGCACAGGCTGCTAAGCATAAACCAAGACCTAGACTCCTGTCCAAATTCTGATTCTTCCACTTACTAGATGGTAAATTTCTTAACCTTTGTACCTCAATTGCCTCATCTGAAAAATGGGGCAAATTGTCAGAAGCGGTGGCATACACCTGTATTCCCAACACTGTGGGAGGCTGAGTTAGGAGGACTGTGAGTTTACCTCTAGGCAGGGCAACTTAGTAAGACTCTTATCTCAAAATAAAAGGGCTATGGATGTAGCTCTGTGGAGCTACTGGGGTCAATCCCCCGTAACCCCATGCAAAAAAAAGGGGACAAATCACAATGTATATTAATGAGTTAATTATACGTAAAGGGCTAAAAAAAGTACCTGGCCTTTAGGAAGTGCTACATAGAGTGAACTTTAATAATAAAACAAACAAAAATGAGGGCTATCTAATTACAGAAAATTTAATTTCCTTCCTACCCACTTATAGCCCAAATAAGAATTAATCGTGGCTTTACAAACCCAGGCAGTATCTCCAATGTTTTCCTCTCCCCCAGCATCTCCCCAGCCAGCCACCTCATTTTCTTTCCTCTTTCTTTTACCAACAGAGACGTGGTGCCCAGCCACGCCAGCACTGTCCCCTGCCCCAGCCTGCTGCACCAGCTCACCTCCCCCATGCACCAGCCCCCCTACCCCCAGTCTTTTCTCTACTCCATTCATCATACCGCCAGCAAAGTGATCGTTATAGCTCACAAAGTTGATGAGATGGATTATTTTAAGCCATTCCATTGAGGTCCTCCCAGGGTCTACAAGAGTCATTAAAACTCCTTGGCACACAAACTCCTACACGGTTCCCTGCAGATCTCTGCGGCATATTTACCGTCCTCTCTGCCCACACGCTTTATAGTCCAATAAGGGTAAAGTGCCTATCACCACCCACACCACACAGATGTGCATTCACACACACACACACACACACACACATACACACATGTATTCACCACACACACGCACGCACACACCCCATGTTTCATTTGTCCTGTTCTCTCTGCCTAAAATATCCTCCCTGCTTTTCTCACCCCTCATCTCAACACCAGCATCCTGACACATGGTGTGGTCAGCTGCTCAACCTAGCTAGTTGAAGGTTGAAGCCTTTCCCTGAAGCCACCACTGGGATTAGATACCTGTCTCCACGAGGATAATCCCACATGACAAATAAAGTCCTGAACTTCAGTGGTTTAACCCAATAGAGGTTTGCTTATCATCCCAAGATGGTCCAGCATAGGTGTTCTTGGTCAGCAAGCAGCTTTCCCTCAAGGAGAAATTTAGGGAAGTGTCTTTTGGCTCCATAACCTCTAGGCTCTCAGAGCCTTCTATAACAAGATGATGGAAAATGGAAGAGGGGCAGCAAGAGGCACACCTGTTCCTTAAGAGCCCTGGCCAGATGTGGCACCCTCCAGTCCCACTCCCACTCCCCTGGTGAGGACTAGTCACAGGGTCACCCTGGGTGCAAGGAGGGCTGGGAAATGTAGTTCCTGTGCCCTCCCGTTCCATCTTGTTAAAAAGGGAGCATGCTACTTGGTGGACAGCTGCCCCTGCATTCACAGGCTCCTTGTCCAGTCATCCACCCCAGATTTATTACAAAGCATGGCTATGATCTGCTTCCATGCCCAGCTTTATATATATATACATATAGATTAGATAGATAGATAGATAGATAGATAGATATTTTTTGTTTGTTTTTTTGAGACAAGGTCTTGCTATATGTAGTGCAGGCTGGCCTTGAACTCCCTTATGTACCCCAGGCCGACCTCAAACTCACGGTAACCTTCCTGATTCAGCCTCCCAAGTGCTAGGATTACAGGCATGCACCACCAATCCCAGCCCATGCCCAGCTCTTACCAAATTGTGAGCTCCTTCAGGCCAAGGGTCTCACATCTTTCACAGCTATGCACCCAGCACCTGGCAGCAGTGATGAGGGCCGTTGGATGAGCAAATGACCTGAGTCAGGACCAGCTCAGCAACTGGGTGGCTGATTCAGCTGGCAGAAGGTCCTCCTGGCAAACAGCTGAGCCAGACTGGAGAAGAAAAAGATGCCCCTGCAGATCACGAAGGGCATCTACTCAGAAGGAAAGACAAGGAGACTGATTTGGCCCCACTGTGAGCTTGGCACCTTTACCCTCATGGCACTTCTCAGGTCAGAAATTGCTCAGCCTCTGAGACCTCTGAAACACCTACTCTTCATAACTAACACATGTAGTCCATCCCATGCACCAACAAATATTCACAACAACCCCATTTTACAGATGGGGAAGTGGAGGCTCAGAAAGGTTAAGTGACATGATACTGTCTCAATACAGGGACTCATGCTCTTTCTCTGGAGTCCCTAGAAGCCTTAGGACAAGATGAACTCAGCTGATTTTCCAAATTTCTCCAGTGAAAGTTAAATTTGGGGGCAAAGGAGATATTTGGCCTGCCAGAGCACAAAGCAGACATTTTGGAATTTTTTAGCCTGTCTGTACTTCAGGGCTGAGAACCAGCTACCAAGGTTATTCATTTTTAATTCTTGCCAGGCATGGTGGTGCACACCTGTAATCCCAGCACTCGGGAGGCTGAGGCAGGAGGATCGTTGTGAGTTCAAGGCCAGCCTGGGCTACAAAATGAGCTCAAGACCAGCCTGAACTGAATAGCAAGACCTTGTCTCAAAAAAACTAATAATAACAATAATAATAATAATAATAAATTCTTAGCTTATTCAAGCTGAGGAGAACTGAACCTTCCATTGTTGTTTATACATCAGGACATCTTTAGGTCAAATTAAAAAACAGTTTGAGGTTGAAGCCAAATAACAAAGCACAAGACTGCAATCCCATCTAACTTGACACTTGCGCAGAATCAGCAGTGAAAATATTTCCACAGGAACCTGATCTGTCTGCATTCAGCTCCAGAGCCGAGCACCCAGAGGCCAGCGATGCGGAAACACGGCTCCACTCAGCCATGCTTCACAGCCCGTGAGCTGGGCATTTCCATAATCTTAACTAGATAACAATCCCAGCCCCTCCTGGGAAATCACTGCTTGGGAAATGTTTTCACACTGATGACAAGAGAAACAGCCGTAGCTTGTCATTATAGAAATATCCAATTATCAGGCCACGGAGTGATGCCTGAAGCCTCCTGATCGCACTGCTTTCAGCCTGGGCTCCCGGCTCTGTACCTGTCAGGACCAGGACCTTCCAGGCAGCAGCCATTCTCCCCTCTGCACTCACCCCCAGGAAGGACCAGCAATCCTCACTCTGGGAGGGGCCGGGCCTCCTCCTGAGGCCACCTTTCTACACAACTGCAGGGAGAAGAGATTCGAAGCCACTTGACACCTGTCAGAACTGCTGTCTCCATGGAGAGGCTCTGGCCAATATCCTGGCAGAAGTCGGTCTTTCTCCTCTTTCTCCTCATCCATTCCCAAGAGGATGGAGTGATCTGTTGCCTTAGTGACTTTTCTCATTGTTGAGACAAAATAACTGACACCCAAAGTTAAAGGAGGAAAAGTTTAATTTGGCTCACAGTTTGAAGAGGTTTCAGTTTATAGTTGGCTGGCTCCAAGGCAGAGGGCATTGCAGAATAGAAACAGTTCATGGTAGGAAGAAGGCAGGAAGGCAGCAAAGCAGTGAAGTAGCAAGGAGGCAGCAGCAGCAGCCCTCTTCCTGTCACTTGCATTCTATTCAGGCTACACACACTTAGGGCAGGCAGCATTCACACCCAGGGTAGGCCTTCCCATTATCCATACTCAGAACTATGCAAACCAATCCGTGGAGTAACTTAGTAATCACACATTCTTGATCCCAGCATCACACCCTTAATCCCAGCATCACACACTCTAGATCCAGCCACCTCTGAAATGCCCCACCTATGACTGCATCTAGACACAAACCCTAACACCCATGGCAAGTTAAATTGCTCAGATCTCAAAACCAGGCAGGTTTGGGTTCAGTTCATGTCTCTGGGCCATTCTAGCTGTATGACCTGTGAGCCGCACTTGGGACAGAACCCTCCCTGAGAAGAATGCTCTGGGGGAAAGCAAATGAGAAGCAGCGCAACCTGTTAACAAGTGCTATGTGTGTGTTGACTCACTTTATCTTCACAGCCCTGCAAAGTGGGTGTTGTTATCACTGTGTATGTTTTACAAATGAAGAAATTGAAGCCAAGAAGTTTAAGGGGCTTCCCAAGGACACTTGGCAGTGAGTGGCAGGCAGTCTGGTTCAGGGGTTGCACCCTAACATTTTATATTCCTTTCAAATAGTGTTACTGGTGTCTATGTCCCAGGCACTGTGTTAAGTCCTTTATACATATTACAGCATTTAGTCTTCACGGCACATTACCCCCTAGGCATGGATTGAAAGTGAGGGACAGGGGCTGGGGATTTAGCTCAGCGGCAAAAAAGCGCCTGCCTGGCAAGCACAAGGTCGTGAGTTCGGTTCCCGGTACCTGAGAAAAACAAAAAAACAAAAAAAAAAAAAAAAACAAAAAAGAAAGTGAGGGACAGTAAGTAACTTGCCCAAGTTCATACAGCTACTAAGTAACAGAGCCAGGGCTCAAACCCAGGCTTTCTGGCAAGTCTGCATACTAAGCCACTGTCTATGCATACTATGCCATGGTTCCTTGATTATATCACATGCACTTTTGATCTTCATAAACTTTGCAAAGCCGGTTGGATCTTTGTTGTGCACTCTGACTAAACATGAAACTTTGAAATGGAAATTTTCCCTGGCTTTGGCATGGGAACTGAAGAGACAGGGTGGCGTTCCCTGAGAGAACGTGGGCCTTTTCATGCTTTGACAAGAGTGTGATGGCACAGAAATAAATAGCTGTAATCATACTGCCGCACCTTTGTACCACCTCAGAGCTTACTCATTCATTTATTCAACAAATTCTGATTGATCAAGGGCCCGCTATGCGGAAGCAATTTCACATCCATTATATCTGACGGTCTGGCTTCTAGACTTCAGAGTGAAATAATGTGGAACGTGGCTACTTCTCTTGTCAAATTATGCCGGGGTCTCTGACTCCCTTAGGGGACAGGACTGGCTCCCTTCCTATGATGCTTGGGGTGGAGGAAAGAGTCCAGTCTTCCTCCGGGCTGCAGTATGTTCTTCCCTGAGGTGTTTAACATCAGACATCTCACCACCAAGTTCAGAAGCTTTCTCCAAACTAAGTCTGGCCCGCAAGGATACATGAAAGAATGAGGAGGAACGGGGAAAAGATCTGCTCTTCTTGTAGAATATTTGTGACCTACAGCAATCTGCATGAAATTCTACCCCCTCCCTAATGAACGGGGAGGAATCTCCATAGCACAAAGTCTGGTCATCTGAAGTATGTCCTCCCTGAGCATGCCCTACGCAGGGTAAGTCACCAGAAGTTTGGGACAGCTTTCTCGTCACTTCCACAGGGTGTCAGTATCACTTTCCCGGCTTGGCAAGCCCCTCTGACTTGGGGTGTTACCACCTTGCACTGAGAGAGGGGGGAGCTGAATTGCAATGGCACAGTTGAGACCACCGTAGGGTCAAGCACAAGAAAACGAGATCAGTGACTCCCTGAGCTAAGGAAAGGTCACCCAAGCACCTAAGTACTCAAAGGGGTCCACTACTGTACCATGAGAGGCAAGAGGAAGAAAGAGAGAAGAGATTCTCACAGTCTATTTACTATCACATTTGTGTCAATCACCACTCTCCACTGCAGGCCCCTGAGGACCCAAGACAGAGGGGGACAGGTCCACACTAAGATTGTTTGCTCCACCTGCCCATGACAAAAGCTACATTTCAGAAGCAAAAGACAAGCGAACATTCTACTTCAACGTCAGTAATAAAAAGCAAACAACTTTGGGCATGAGAACCAAGAAACAAGAATGGAGCCTTAATGCTTCCACAGAGAAGCAAATATTTGCACTTATTAATATCCTGAAACCCATGTTGCCATGAATAGCTCCTTCTCCTTTTGTCCCATGCCTTTTGTCTAACACAGTGATGTATTGCCACCCTTTCAAAATCCTGACACAGATGACATTGAAGCAAATTATGTACCTCAGCCAGATTTCTCAGTTGAAATGGAGATAGCTGATGTGTACATTTTTCCATCTAATTAACATTCCACAGTTTGAATAGCTGTTATCATGCCCTGGGTCCCATATGAATGGGTGAATAGATAGAAAGATCCATAAACAGATTGGCTTGCATAGAATGAGATCTTTCCCTAGACAAAGAGAAAATGGAATGCCTCATTGTCCCTTGGATGGTAGCAGTCGCCAGAGACTGGTGCGAGCACACTCTCCGCTGTGCTGGGTCCCAGTGTGTTGCCTAGCACCCACTGCCGTTTCAGAAGGACTTTTGCCCACTCCACATCTCCGCATTTAGCCAGGCAATTTTTTTCACCCAGGCCTTTGTCTGTACCATGTGCTGGTTTCAAAAATATGTCCTGCATTTTTGGATAACCCTCCAATCAAGGGGTATCGTTCAACTCCCCTCTCACACTTAGTGACTCACTTCCAACAAATAGAATATAACAGAGGTGATGGTGCACAGCTTCTGAGGCTGGGACAAAAAATGCATCTCCTCTCTCCTTCTCCCCACCCCTAGTCGGTCACCCTGGGGAAAATGAGCCGGCCTGTGCAGTCCTATAGAGAGGAGCTCTGGTGACAACGCCACAGGAGGGAGCCCGACCAGCCAAGCTTTCAGACGAGACCACAGCCCAAGCTGACATCATGATCCAGCCTCATGGGAGAACTCCACCGGCAACACCCAGCTCGGTTGTTCTGAAATTCCCGGCTCTTAGAAACTGTGTGGTAGAATAAATTTAGCTGTTTGCAGCAGCTAGGTTTGGGAGTGATCTACCAGGTAGTTCTAGATAACTAACACACTCTGTGGCTTTTCTTAACTCTCATCACTATATTTATGGAAATTATTTATTTACTTTTCTCCCAAATGTTCAAAAGCCAAGATGACCGCTGCCTCCACTTTGAAGTGCATGTGAGGTGATCAGAAGCCCACCTGGGCTTCAGCGAGCTGACTGCAGTACTGAGAATTGCATACCCCACTGGAAAGGGAGAGAGAGAAATGAAAAGGAAAACACCAAGGGTGTGCTGCAGGCTGTTCGTTACTCTCTCCCCTTCCTCCCTGCATCTCCCAAGACCTGTCTGGGCTCTCAAAGGAACTCCACATCTTCCGACCCCTCACAGCAGCTCTGTGCACTCTCTTGGCCCCTGCCAACTCCCTGGACACTGGCCTCCCCTGAAACCTGTAGCCAGCCACACGCGCATGCACACCTGCAAGAGTCCAGCTCACACCGGCTACCAAGCCAATCCAAGGCAGGATACAGTGTCAGGAGAACACTGGGCCTTTCCAAGCAAGCCAGATATGGAAACCTCTAAACAAGGAGTAACTACAAATTAGCAGAGAGGTTAAAGGTCTCAGTCTAGGAACCAGAAAGAAATAGGTTGGGCCAGGCAGATAGCTCAGCAGCACAGCGCCTACCTGGAAAGCACAAGGTCCTGAGTTTGACTCCTGGTACAAAAAAAAAGTAGAGGCTTGGCTTTGCCTCTACTTTCCTATGTGTCTAGTAGCATTCCTCCAGGGCTGACAGCTTCCAGAAACTTGTTTGTCAAGCATACAGACCCATAACAAGTTAAATTTTTTCCCTTATGAACTGGAGCATTATACTGTCTGCCTTAAATGGGATTACATTAAATCTGTGGAACCACTTAATAACAGCACTTGACACTTACTCCGTAAATATTGCTGCTAATAGTAAAAATGGAAGGTGGAGAGGGAAAGCTTAGACTGTCTTCCCAGCCCTGTGTAACAACTTCATTCCATCCTACTATAAATTCTGGTGACTCCTCATACCTGGTGGAGCCTGGTTCCTTGCAGCTTGTTCTGGCCCCGGCCTACCCCCTTTCTCCTGCAACTATTCTCATGCTTCCCTGGTTTATGTCAGTTCTGGTCCTGCCTTCTAACTCCTGCCTGGATTCCCAGCTCACTCTTAGGCCCTGATAATGCTCTTGCCTTGCCAGTATACCCCCATCCATGCTTGAGCACCTGTCGTCTCGCCATGGCCAGGCCCCGCTGGTCTGTGCTCTACACAGAGGAGCTGCCCTGCCACCATAAGATGTTCCTATACATCTTTCAATGCTTCCCTGGGTGTTTTGTTTTTAGGAGGAAAGAGAGAGCCTAGTTGCTTTCTTTCATGCAAGGAATTGCCTATTCTGGGGGAAACTAACTGAAGTAATTTACATACCCTGCTAATTACCTCACTACCAGACTCCCAGCTAAGTTGCCCTAGCAACACCTAGCAACCGGCCACTGTCACCAGCTGCTTCTGTAAGAGAGCTCTGCTGTTTTGTAAACAATCTTTATTTAGTAGCCTTAGTGCAGAGAAAGGTTAAGTTAAATAGGGCTCTGAACAATATGTAACTGGCTTCATGCCATTGCCTTTGCTTGACTTTGTCTCTGCTTTCCGATGTATCTAGTGGCATTCCTCCAGGGCTGACAGCTTCCAGGCAGGGATGGGTAGAGACAGTCATGGGAAATGTTTCCAAGAACATCTTGATGGACATTCTAAATGCATGATATTGGTAAAATTATCTCACCTTGTTGTGTCTCAGTTGATTCATCTGTAAAATGGGAGTGGTAATATCCCCCTTTCAGGGTTGCCATGAGGATGAACTAAATTAATGTTTAGTACATATTCAGTGCTATCTGCCATGATTATGAATAATCTCAGGGAAGAAAACAGCAGCCATCTTTCCAAGTGACACTGCAGCAGTATGAGCCAGTCTAATAATTCAAGTGATTGTGAAATATACAGTCTGTCTCTGGGTATGACTGTTAATCCTGTTACATCAACTTCATTGGATTAAAAAAATACCTAGCAGCTTAGTAACACACACTCCTCAGTGTAGCTGGGTGGCTCATGGAGACATGAGCTTGGGTACTATATGTGATCCCTTGCCTATTCCTCTCTGGCACTGCTCCCCTGGCTGCCATGAACTAAGTAGCTTTACTTCACCATGCCCTTCCACCATAACGTTTCTGACTTGGAGCCTATGACCATGGACTGCATACCCTTAACACATGAGACTCCTTTAAACTGCTTTAAGTTATAGGTGTCGGGTACTGTGTCTCAGCCACAAGAAAGCAGATTAATACAATGGAGTAATACAAACTGCACCCCTTGCCCCCTTCTTGGAGTCATGAACTGTCCCCCTGCTGCTTGTGTTCTGTTCCCATTCTACTTCAATGTAAGCTCCAAGAGGGAAAGATGTTTTATCTATTTTGCTCACCACTGTAACCCAGCACCTGGAACAGTACTCAGTATGTGACAATTGTTCAAAAGGTATGTATTTAATGAATGAATGTTTAGAGAGTACTTTCTTGTCCCTTAGAAACGTCAACTCCTGGGATACAGGAACTCCAGCCCCTAACGGCTGCCATACTCTGTTTTTATGTAAAGCCAAGTTTAAACAAACCTCAAATGTAATATCTAAGACCACCCTATTTATTAGCAACTTGGACCAGATTGGGAAAACCGAAGTGAAACATAAGGCTTAGTAGGAACAAGGAGGAAGGGTGAAAGAAGGTATTCGCAGCCCTGTCATTCTGCTTGCTTCTAAGACAGAGTGGTTCTGTCCTAACCAAAGAGTTTAACAGGAGAAGAAGGAGAAAACTTGTCCAAGGTGTAAAGAGGACACAGTTTGACATCAGAGGTATGAAATCCAGAGCCAGAGCCTACCAGCGCTTACAGTCAAGAAGCCAGAATCTTAAAGGAAATCAGAGAATCAAAACTCCGTGTTTGAAGAAGCAGGTGAGAAAGCCAAAAGTGAAACTAACAGTGGATTCTTTGCCAAACTAGTTTGCAAAGTGCAAAGGGCTGTTTCCTACAATGTTACCCTGGTCTTCCCAAGTAGGCTTTTCGGAAGACACAGGCCCTACCTCCCAAACTGCATCCTCTTCTATCAATCAAGACAGCATATAGAGGCTAGCAGGAGTTTATTTTCACCTTACACCAGGTCCGTCCTCTTGAAATGTAGCCATGTCCTTCCAAACTCTCACTGTGGAAGCAAAGTTGAGAGGGTCCCAGCAGGCTATGTTAATTGTCAGGACTGCCAAAGTCCCCGCACCTCCTGAAGCTGGCCCTTCCCAACCCAAATGAAGAACCGTGACCTAGAAGAAAAGTTTGTTCTATCGCTCCCAGGGTGCCCTTGGATGTAGCCCTGGAAACAGCTCTCCCTGCTGCAGGCAGAATGAAGACCCAAATATCATAGATTCAGCATCTAATTGCACCCTGGCACTTTGTGCCCCTCTGTCCTGTCAGCCTCTTCAGACGCCAGATTCTGTTTCCTAGAGTCACAGCCAGTGAGGCACCTAGTGAGAAACCTTACATACACAGTTGTGAAACTGAAATTCAGACGGGAACAGGATTTCCACGTTGCACATTAAATCCAAGCTGGGCCTGGGACTGGAGCTATGGCCCAGAACCTCTAGCTCTTGGTCCCTCTCGCTTCCGGGCCCTGCAGTAGGTCTCCCAGGAAGAAATAACAGGCACCCTGCCCTGAGGAACAAGGAATGCATTTGGTAGCCTTCTCTGCTCTTCACCAGCCCCTCCAGGGCACCTAGTGCATTGGAGAAAGCTCAGAACTGAAAGTCCAAAGACCCGATGGACTGCCCAGCACCACCCCTCTCTTAATCTCCCTGGCCTGGAGTAGGGATGACCCCAAAGTGGGGACCACACTACTGGTCACAACTCAGGACGCCGTTTGAAGGACTCATCAGAAAATGTGTCAAAATGCTCTGTACGCTCAAAAGCAATGTATCACGACGATTATTTTCTCCCCCACACTTTTCCACGTTTTCTACATTTGCTGAAATATTGACTTTAAGGAGAAAGAACAAATTATATTTAACTGTAAAAAATAAAAATGTTTTTAAAACCACGGTGCCTTTTACTTGTCAAACTGACAACACTCTGGTTTCCTCCTTCAACATGAAGGAGTGCAGTAAGAGGGCCGTTCTCAGGCACCGCTAGTGGGAGAATAAAATGCAGTGAACTTTGAAAATTATTTGGCGACAGTCATCAAGAAGCTTTAAAAAAAAAAAAAAAAAAGAGCTTGGGATATAGCTCAGCGGCACAAGCGCCTGCCTGGCAAGCATAAGGTCCTGAGTTCAATTCCCAGTACTGGGGGCTAGGGATTTAGCTCAGCGGCACAGCTCCTGCCTGGCAAGTGGAAGGTGGTGAGTTTGATTCCCGGTACTGGGAGAAAAAAAAACCTTTAATTCTTGGTACCAAAAAAAAAGAGAAGAAGATTAAAAAGCTCATCCTTCTTACCCTATAATTCTCAGAAAGTATGTAAAGACAATTTTAAAACAAATATCAATACAGTTTTAAAAATTAAGAAAGCTGTTTGCAGCAGATGTTTTTCTTGAATATATACATATATGAAACCTAGAAACAATGAAATGTCCTTAAATGAAAAATGGTTAAATAACT
The DNA here is from genome assembly GCF_000276665.1 of Chinchilla lanigera. NCBI lineage: Eukaryota > Metazoa > Chordata > Mammalia > Rodentia > Chinchillidae > Chinchilla > Chinchilla lanigera. Next base: position 26,540,446 of record NW_004955414.1, on the reverse strand, counting down.
TATAGTACCCCATACAATACAATATCATGAAGCCTACAAAAGTTAACTTTTCAAAGAATGCTTAATGATCTGAGTAAATCTTCACAACATAATGTAGCCTAAAGTGAAAGAAATAGAATACTAAGCTATCTTTAAAATATAAAGACACACAGAGAAAGATAAAAAGAAAATCCGTAAAAATAGTAACAGTGTTGCCTTTGGATAATGGGATTATGGATTTTATTCTCTTCTTTAAAATTTTTCCGTATTTTAAAATTAACTACAATGAGCTTGTGTTCTTTTATAGCCAGAAACTGTCATTAAAAATAAATAGGTAAATAAATATTTAAAGTTATAGATCTTTTTCATTACATTTCGTTTCCATTGTGGCAATTTTATAAGACTATGCTTTCTGGGATCCCTTCTATAACTGGTAGCATTTTGTCCCACAGTGAAGAATTGTTGTCAAATTAAAACATTCTACACATTTATAATGTATGATCTGAAGTTTTGATATATGAATATATTGCAAAATGATCACCACAATCATGCTAAGTAATGTATCAATCACTTTACATATCTTTTGTGGGTGTATATGATAACAACATTTAAAGTCTATTCTGAGGGCTGGGATATAGCTAAGTGGCACAAGTGCCTGCCTGGCAAGTGCAAGACCCTGAGTTCAATACCTGATACCCAAAAAAAAAAAAAAAAGATAAAATCTATTCTGTTAGCAATTTTTAAATACATAAAACATTGTTATTAACTAGGAAAACCATGTCCAATAGATTTCTAGAACTTAAAAATACATTGGTAAATATTTCATCTGTGTAACTGGAATTTTATACCCTTGGACCAATATTTCCTCATTCCCCCAACACACACAACCCCTGACAACCACCATTCTACTCAGTGTTTTGATAAGCTTGACTTTTTCAAATTCTACATATAAGTGAAATCATGCAGAATTTGTCTTTCTGTGCCTGGCTTAATTATATATATAATTATATAATATATTATATAATTTTCTTTATCCATTTTTCTGTTGCTGGAGTTTGGTGCAGATATCCCTTTGACATACTGATTTTACTTCCTTTTTATATGCTGTACACCCAGAAGTGGGATTGCTGGGTCATATGGTAGTTCTGTTTTTAAGTTTTTGAGGAACTTCCACACTGTTTCCATTATGACTGTACTACTTTGTATTCCCACAAGTCTGCAAGCATTCCCGTCCCCCACAGCCCCACCAACACTTGTTATCTTCTGTGTTTTGCCATTCCAACAGGTATGAAGTGCTAGCTCATTATAGCTTTAATTGACATTTCCCGGATGATTAGTGATATTGAGCACTTTTTCATTGGCCTATTGGACATTTATATGTCTTCTTCTGAGAAATATCTATTCAGGCCCTTGGCTCACTTCTTAACTGGATTATTTGCTTTGTTTTATTGAGTTGTTTGAGTTCTTTATATATTTTGGCTTTAACCTCTTATGAGATGTATGGGTTACAAATATATTCTCCCATTCTATGGGTTAACTTTCTCTGTTGATTCTTTTCTTCATTCTGTAAAAGTTTTAAGTTTCATGCAATCCCATTTACCTACTTTTATTTTTGTTGCCTCTACTTTCCAATTTATATCCAAAAAATATCTGCCTAAAACAATGTCCTAGGGTTTTTCCTCTATATTTTCTTCTAGTAGTTTTAAGTTTTAAGCTTCTGGTCTTCACATGTAATTCCTTAATTCATTTTTAGTTAGTTTTAGTATATGATGTAAAACAAGGGTCCAATTTCATTCTTTTGCATGTTGATATTCCATTCTCTAAACACCATTTACTGAAGACACTGTCCTTTCTCTATTGTGTGTTCTTGTCACTTTTGTCAAAGATCAGTTGACAGGAAATGTATGGACTGAATTCTGAGTTCCCCATTCAGTTCCATCAGTCTATTTTTATGACAGTACTGTTATTTTAATTAGTATAACTTTGCAAAATATTTTGAAATCAGATAATGTGATGCTCCCAGCTTCATTCCTTTTACTCAAGATATCTTTGCTACTTCATATGTTTTGTAGTTCATAGAAACTTAGGGATTTTTTTCTATTTCTGTGAAAAATGGCACTGGAATTTCTACAGGAATTACACTAAACCTATAAATCACTTTGGGGAATATAGTAATGTTAATATTATTTTTCCAACCCATGAACACAGGATGTCTTTTCATTTATTTGTGTCATCTTCAACTTCTTTCTTCCTTCCTTCCTTTCTTTCTTTTTTTCCATGCTTACTTGATCTGTGTAGGACTTCCAGTATGACGCTGAGTAGAAGTAACTGGAGTGGGATCTTTGTCTTATTCCTGATCTTTGATGAAAAACTTTCATCTTTTCACCATTGTGGGTGTTAACTATGGTCTTGTCATATATGGCAAGTATTATGTTGAAGTATGTTTTCCCCACCTAATTTGTTGAGGGTTTTAAGCAGAAATTGTGTTGAATATTGTCAAACGCTTCTTCAACATCTATTGAAATTACCATATATTTATACTTCCTTCTGTTAATATAGTGTTATCATTTATTCAAACTTATATATTGAGCCACCCTTAAACACCAGGGGAAAGTCCCAGTTGTTTATGGTGTATGGTCATTTGCATGTAGTGTTGAATTCAATTTTCTGATATTTTGTTGAGAAATTTCGCATCTATGATCATCGTAGGTATGGGCCTGACATTTTCTTCTCTTACAGTATTCTTGTCTGGCTTTGACATAGGGTAATGCTTGCCTAGTAGAATGAGTTTGGAAGCATTTCTTCTCCTTAAATATTTGTAAAGAAGCAGAGAAGTGTTGGCACTGATTCTTCTTTAAATGTTTAGTAGAATTTACCAGTGGAGCCATCTGGCCCCAGGCTTTTCCTTGTTGAAACATTTTTAATGACTCAAATTACAGTATTTAACCATGACCAGTCTGTTCAGATTTTCTATTTCTGCAAGGTTCACTCTGCGTAGGTTGCCTGTGTTGAGGAACCTTCCAGTTTCTTCTGGATTACCTGATTTCTTAACATGCATTTGCTTATATTTTTCTTTGATGGTATGCTGTATTTCCACATTTATTTGTCTCAAGATATTTCAAACTTCTTTTATCTACTGGTTATTTAGGAATGTGCTGCTTAATTTTCACACCTTTGCTAACTTTCCAGTATTACTCAATTGCTGATTTCTAATCCCATACCAATGTGATTTTTAAAACATACTCATTATGATTCTGAGCTTTTAAAATTATGAAGACTTACCTGGTGACCCAATATATGATCTATCCTGGAAAACATTCTGTTTGCTTGAGAAAAGTGCATTCTGCAGTGTTAGGATGAAATGTTCTATTTGTATTTGCTAGATCCATTTGGATATAGCACTGTTCAAGTCCACTGTTTCTTTGTTATCAGTCTAAATGATCTATCCATTGTTGAAAGTAGAGAATTCAAGTTCCCTAAAACTATTGTATTACTATTTCTGCCCTCAGGTATGGTAATATTGTTTTATATGTTTAGATATTCCACCACTTGGGTACATACATATTTACAGTTATTATAGCCTTTTAACAAACTGACCTCTTTCTTTCATTATATAATGACCTTCTTTATCTAATGTGACAGTTTTTGACTTAATGTCTGTTTTGTCTGGTTGAAGTATAGCCATCCTGGCTCTTTTTTGGGTTACCACAGACATTCATCTTTTTCTGACACTTCACTTCAGTCTATGCATGCTCTTAAACCTGAGTCTTTTGTAGGCAGCATGTAGTTCAATCTCATTTTGTAAATCCAATCACTGTCTTTTTTATTAGAAAATTAGTCCATTTGCATCTAATGTAATTATTAAGAGCTAAGGGCTTACTATTGACGTTTTGTTTATTGTTTTCTTACTCTTTGTGTTTTCTTACTCTTCTTTCTCTTTTGCTTTCTTCCTTTGTGATTTGATGTTTTTTTAATAGTGGTATGTGTTGATTCCATTATCTTTTGTGTATCAATTACAGGTTTTTTTCTTTGTAATTGTCTTGGGGCTTACATACACAAAAAAAATTTATAATGGTCTGCTTTAAACTAATAACAATTTAATTTCAATCACAGACAAAAAAATTTACACCTTTATGTCTCACATACATTCTGTGTTACTAATGTCGTAATTTACATCTCTTTATATTGTGTATAACATTACCAAATGCTTGTAGCTACAGCTATTTTTAATAGTTTTGTCTTAACTTTTATAGTATAGTTAAGTGATTTACACACGATCATTAAAGTACAAAAGTATTTTTAGTTTGACTCCACATTACTTTTTCCAGTGAGTTTTATACATTTGTATGTTTTCATGTTCCCAGTTAGTATCCTTTAACTTCAACTTAAAACCTTTCCTTTAGCATTTCCTATAGCGTAAGTCTAGTAGCAATGAACTCTTTCATGTTTATGTTTTTGTTTTCATTTCCTCTAGGAAGGTCTTCTCTTCTTCATTTCTGAAGGATAGCTTTAGAGATATTATCGTTGACAGTTTTCTTCTCCTACCATTTGAGTATACCATCTCACTTTCTCCTGACTCATTTTCATATCATTTGGAGAAATTTTTAATGATTTTTATAGAAAAGGTTCTTGAGTACTAATGTTGCTTAGCCTTTGGTGGACAGAGAATGCCCTTTGCTGTTATATGCTGATGACAACATGGATGGGTTAAAGTTCCGTATTGCACATGTTTCCCATAAAATCTCTGTAGACATTCTACTGCTGGCATCTGGAAATCATTCTTTCAGAGAAAAAAATCTGATGTTAGTCAGTTTTTTTTGTTGTCGTTGTTAGTCAGTTTTTAATTCTTCTGAAATTCTTCTGAAAGTCTCCTTAGTTTGTTTTTGTTCTTGCATTAGTTTCTGTGCTTATTTGTATAATTCTTATATTCTTGAAATTATACTCCAGCTGTTACCCATCCTGAAACCCCAGAGTCAGGAGTGGGGGCAATATCTGAGGGCCACTTCACCACAATAAGCATTACAAAAGTTGAGTCCAAACCCCTGGATCCACTGCACAATCATCCACAGTCCTTGCTGATTTCAGACCCACCTCTTTTCACCAAAACAACCTCTTTGCCATCCTTCCATTTACCCTCCACCCCTGTCCCAAATACCAGAAAAATCCAGGTCTATATACCTTCCATATATGTGCATAGTTTGGGGATATGAGCATTATTTTGCATAAACAAAAAAAAATTTATTTTATTATAAATAGTTCTTTATATCATGTTTTCATCATCTATCTGAAAATCTCTCTAGGTGAATTAATATAGGTATAACTCATTTTTTCTAATGACTGCAAATTATGCCTATGCTACAGTTTATGAAACAATCCTTTACTGATGAGTATTTAGATCCTCTTTCATTATTTTTCTGTGTATCTTCATTTTGTTGTTATTCTTTCTATTTGTTTGTTGCCACAACTAAAATAAAACATACTGAGTATATCCTTCTTTCTTGGTCCTTTAATTTCCATAGATCACCAGAAATGAAAATGTTGCATCATAAGCATTTTCCTGTCTATAAGTTCTGTAACAATTCATATTTCCAGCAATTATATGAGTTAGTGCCCTTTCACCAGCAAAATCCTCTAAGTATTATTTTTGTTTCATGTGATGTGTCAGAAGTATTATCTCATTGTCCCTTTGATTTACATTTCCCTAATATCTTTTCACATATTTGTATTTCCACTTGAAAATTGTCTATTCATATGCCTTGCCTATTTTTCAGCTGAGATGTGTTTCTTTATTAATTTGTAGAGGTGCTTGAATATTTAAAACATTAATCCATTATCTTTTTTATATGCTGAAAAAAGTCTATCGTTGGTCTTTTACCTTCCCAGTCTATCGTTGGTCTTTTACCTTCATTTATAAAATATTTTCCCATAAATGTAAAGTTTATGCAGGCAAATAGAACTATCATCTCCTCTACAACATCTGTGTTTACTGTTTTGGGTTAAAAGATTTCCCACAGCGCTAAATAATATGCACACTCCCTAAATTTTTCTCTCCTGTTGTTTTGTCCACCTTTTAACATTTAAATCTTAAAGCCATCTGGAATTTATTTTAGTATGTGGAAGGAATTAAAGTCCCCTTCATCTTCTAGATGGATGAGGTTGGGTAGAGAACATGACTTAAAACATAGGCCATTCTTCTTCCACTCGGGCTAGTTTTTAGATGTATTGCAATGTGTCTTGTTTGGTTTTATGCTCTGCTGTTGCCTTCTTTAAATTCTTCATAATTGGATCTTTCCACTTGTGTTTTCTAAGTGCATTCCAGTGGAGCACTGAGCAGGGAGTTTGGAGATTCAGGATAGTCCTATAAGCTCTTGCCTCTCTGCTTCCCTAAGATAGATCCTCAGCCTCCAGGTGCCCTGTCCCTGCCCAGCTTCCCCCAGCCCCTCTTCCATTTCAGCGCTTTTCAGATACACAAGGTTATCAGTGGAACAACATACCAAACATCCACAACTGAAAGGAGAAAGGGTTTATTTGGGTTCACAGTTTGATCCACAGTTGACCAGCTCCAAGGCAGAGTGGCATGGCAAAGGGGAACGGCAGAGGAAATTGACTCACAACGTGGCAACCAGGAAGAAGAGAAAGAAATGAGGAGGCCAAGGAGGATATACACCTTTCCAGGTCCTTCCCGCAATGACTGCCTCTTCCAACCTGACCCCTCCTCCTAACAACAAGCCAAGAATAGGGTCCCCTAGTCCATCACCTTCCAAAGGCCCTACCTACGAGCCCATGAATCTCTCGGGAGAATATCTAGATATGAATTATAATACAAGGACACAAAAAAATTAGCTACATATACCCTTTCTGTAGAAAATACTTTGCCAAAACACACGGGTAAAATGAAAGAAGATATGAGCTCTCCAGATGCAAAGATCCAGGGTGGGAGAGAGGAAACAGGATTTCATGAATGAAAATAACTGTCCTGGGGCCTAGATAACAACCCATCCAACCCATCTGGAATATAGCAGAGAGGGCTGTGGGAGGGACATAGTCAGGGAAAGGAATGGAGCTGTTGGATTCTTTGGGTACTTGTTGGACCTCACCAAGAGGATTTTTACAGCTCTGTTGAAGTTCAGGAAAAAAACTGCAGATGAATTCACTTTTTAAAATCTTAGCAACTAAGAAATAAGGTAATCATTAATTCCAAGAAAAACAAAAGGCCATAAAAGAAAGGAAATGTAATCATAGGTTACTTCTTGGCTAGGTATAACTAATGGTCATAGAAGGTAAATATTAAATGTTGGTGTCACAGAAATTACAGTATGACTTCATTGGAAGAGTGAGGAATGAGAGACATTTCAGAGAAAGTGTTCATATCCATTATCACAGCTTCCATCCCTTTCAATTCCAAGCATGTCCTTTCAATTCAGGAAGTGCAGTTCAAGTTTGACCTCTACTGCCAAGGTGAAATTTTCCTCTCAAGCCCTCAGCACTTTGCCAGTGTCTCAGAAGAGACCGAGGACTCCTCAACACTGGCAGAAAGAACAGGAGAAAGTTTAGGACTGTTCTTCAAAGAAGAATAAAGAAAATCAGCATCCTAGAGAGAAATAATCAATAGCTATTGAGATCGAACACCAGAGAATTTCTACATTGTCCTCAGGCTGTACATTTATTGAGATGTTAATCTGGATTGTTATCACTATGGATAGATTTAGTAACTACTCTGATTATTTTAATGCAAGATTTTGACAAGGAGAGAATAAGGGACTCGCTAGTGACTTTCAATCACCTGGGAAATTTTTTTTAATCCTGATGCCTGAGTCTCATTCCCAGAGATTCTGATTTAATTAATCTGGGTACAGCATGGGCATAAGAATTTCTTTTCATCTTTTCGTATCATTCTAACATGCTGCAAAATTTGTCCACCACTGGATTAGGTCATAGTGTTCTCTCTGAAAACACCTGAAAAAAATCTAACTCAGCAATAAGAATCCAGGCACTAAATTCACCTGATAGTAAGTGCCCTTATGACCCATAAGCTCCTGGAGGAAAGAACTAGTAGCTCTTGCAAAACCCTTAAAATGGCAGCAACTGTCACATAGCCATCCCTAAACTTCCTCCTTGGTCTGCAGTAGGTTCCCAAGATGACGGTAGCTCGGATGGCAAGTGATCTTCATCGTGGCTACCTCTGTCGCAGGCAATGTTCATCCTCGTCAAAAGTGTATTCAAATTGCCCATCTGAGGGCCACTCTTTTCCCAGGCAGGTAGTTTCTCTGAACTTTTTAATCAAGGAACTGGATGACCTAATCAAGGTTAATTCTAAATCCTTCTGTTTTGATACCTGGCATATTGAATTAATAAATGTTACATAGCCCATTTCCTGTGCTGAACTGGAGGTTGCTTTGCGATCATATGCAAAATGGCTCTGCAAGGACGGCAGTGGTGTCTGGCCTCCTTGCATAAGCATGTGTTTGGAGAAGAGGGCTCAGATTCCACAGCTGAGACCTGAGACTGGTGATTGCAGCAGCAGTTGCTGCCTAATTAGTGAAGCAGGTGGGGTGGGGGCTGCTGCTGAAAGGGGTGCCTGGTGGGCCAAACGCCACAACTGAGACTGAGCTAGAAAGAGCTTTTTCTAACCTGCAGACAGGCAAGGAGTAGGTGCCCATGGGTTTGACCCCAAGCGCAGGTAGAAGAGGAAGCCAGGCTCACATGGAACCACGCTGGCCTGAGTCCCAGAACAGAGTCGCTACTGGACCCCTAGGAATGCGGGGCTGAGCTGAGGGAGCAGGAGAAGGGCCAGAGAGTGAACAGTGCCTCCATCGTCTTCCTGCAGGAGCTCAGTGCTGCAGTCCAGGTGCTGGAGGAATAGGGGAGCAGAGAGAGGGCCCAGGGAGCATCACGAGAGCCAACTACATCCCAGGGCCGGAGGCCTCCGAAAGCAAAGAGAGCCCCTCTTCAATGCCCCGACTTAAACCAAAGCTACCAGCCCAGCTTCCGTCTGCACTTCCTGATGCCATGCTTCCTGGACGGTACGTCCTCCGCAGCTGCCTGACTGGTTTGAGTGTAGCCAGGCCACTGCATGAGCTCAGCGCAGACCTGAGCCACAGGGAACACATCCAGAGTGCTCCCAGGAGTCTGGACATGGCAGGGGCAGGAAAGCATTAGCAGGTAACGACTGCAATCATTACGTAAACGGAAGCAGAAGGGCACACCTACCCAGTCCTTCCGCTACGGGACTCATTTCTAGTTTTCCTCGTTATTCTGAATAACCAACAGTTTTGAACTAATGTATGCTATGAAACGTAACAAACTGCATCTCAACTATTATTAATAAAAACGCAAGGCTGGGGATATAGCTCACTGCATAAGTGCCTGCCTCGCAAGTGCAAGGTCCTGAGTTCAGTTCCCAGTACCAAAATATATATATATATAAATAATAAAAAAAATAAGGGCTGGGAATATGGCTCAGCGGCACAACCACTTGCATGGCAAGCGCAAGGTCCTGAGTTTGATTCCAGGTACCAAAATAATAATAATAAATAAAGATGCAAATTGTCTTTCTCCCTACATTTTCAAAATAATGCTGCCTTATATATATATTAGAATGTCAGACCCAGTTCTCCTAAATCAACCCCTTTACACCCATAAATCCAAAGGAAACTTAAAAGCCCCAGAAAGAAAGAGTACAAAAATTTTGTGGTCATATATTTAAACTATCATGATAAATTAAAACAGATACAACAAAAAGCACTCAACTGTGTTTGAAAAATGGAGAGGATGTACTGACTCACCTCGAATCCAGAAGACAGATTTCAAAGTATTGATTAATCCAGTGTTCACTGAAATCATCAAAGATCAAGTATCTTTCTGCATTATTGCTCTGTTATTCAAAGGATCATTTTAGAGCTGACTCTCCTCATGGTCACAGAGTGGTTGCCAACACCCCTGAGGGTTATGTACTTCCTTGTTCCAGCCTAGCCAGAGAAAAAAGCTGAACTCCTCCAATCACACAAAAGTCAAGGGACAATAATGTGCTAATGCCTTAGACCTCATCAATTTGAGCCAATCACTGCAGCAAGAGGGTGAGACTACTTGACTGGCTTAGACCTGGATTTGGAAACTAGTTGGTTATCCTCTCCCAAATCACAAAAATGAGAGAAATTGGGGGTGTTGGGGAATATCAGGTTAATCATATCCCTTAATTATTGCAGGAGTGAGATGCCTGAGGCTATAGTCTTTACCTGGTTGAGATCGGATCCAGGTGTCCTTAGCTGTGATCTTGTCTTATCCTTTGAGGCTTTCCGGCTTCATCACCACTACAGGTTTTAGTAGGGATTAATGACTCACAGAGGTTCACTATGAGTCTGCTATTTCCAGACAAGTAGCCTAGGCCTTGGACAGATTCACAAGTGAACATGAAAAACCAATTGGTTAGTTTAAATCCCTCTCAGGTCTCTTCACAGTGGTCTCCACCAGGGAAGAAGGCAATGCTAAGACTGTCACAACCAAAGCAAAGAGCTGGTTCCAGGAGAGCTAATAGAACAGCCAGGACTCAACCCCCTGAAGGCACAGAGAACCTGGACATCACCACTCCTACCCAGCGTCCACCGCCCCACCCAAACCACAGACAGCCCACCAGGTGGGACGCAGCCGAGTCAGCAAGCTTCTCGCTGGGGAGGCAAACTTCCCATAAGTGTGAATATATCACCTGCGTTGGGCTCCATTTCTTAAACCAACCGTGATCCCAAGAGCTCAGACTCAAAGGGTGAGGAGAGGAGACAGACCTGGAGGAGAACAAGGAGAAAAAAGGAAAAGAGGAAAGGAAGACGGAGATTGCCCAGCACCATTCTCACCAACCCTCTTCCCCAGACCCCTGCCCAGACTCCACCTCCCATTGTATCCTGGCCACAGTAGAATTCCCCAACTTTCAAGGCCCCAAGGCCTCAGAGCAGAGGCACACAGGAGCAGAAGTTCATTGTGTTGAGCGCTGTGTCAGTGTCCTGGGATCCCATAGTAAAGTACCACAGATTCCGTTTCTTAAAACAAGAATTGATTGTCTCACAGCTTTGAGCCACGCTTCCTCTGAAAGTCTAGGTAGACCCCTCCATGCCTCTACTTACCTTCTCAGTGTCACTTGACTTGCAGTGGCAACACTCCCATCTCTGCCTCTCTCATCACGTGTCCTCCTCCCTACGTGCCTCTGCATTCCTGTGTTTTCCTTTTCTTATGAGGACACCAGTTATACTAGATAAGGGCCGCTCTAATGTTCTCATTTTAATTTAACTATATCTGCAAAGACCCTATTTCCAAATAAAGTTGTACTCATAGGTACCAGGGGCCAGGCCTCAGCCTAGCTTAGGGTTGAAAATATTTAGCCCACACCAGGCCCCTTTCATTCATTCCTCTCCGAGAGCTTTTGCAATAGCTTGGGAGCAACAGCACTTTGTTCCCCTAAAGGACATGATATGTCTCCTAGTCTAGTCACCCTTAATGGATTGGAAGGGAAGCTGGGTTCTTTTCTGCCTGCCTTTCAAGAATACCTCACGCTGGCCACCCATGCTGCAGCTTGGCAGCCTGTCTGCAAAATCTCTGTGCTAAAAGCTCACCTGCTGAACGGCTTCCTGAAGCAGAGAGATATAACAAAGCCACAGTTAGGCTCTGGCAATACAAACCTAGCCCCACTCCCCTCTGAGAGCCTCAGTTTCCCCATCTGTAAAGTCTGGAGAGAAGGTGGGTATCTGACAGTGTCTAAAGTGGGCGCATCTGGCCCAAACCAGGTATACATGCAAACTCCCAACTAATACATGGCCATTTAGTGGGTGTCCCTGGAGACCTGCAGGAAGGCTCATTAGAGCTATTGAAGTCCCTCCTTGGGGGCTGTGTGTATTTTCTTATGCAGATTCAAAAGTGAGATGATAAGCAGCTGCGGCTCTTGTCTTCCCAGAGCCAATGCTCTGTATCCACAGCATGTCTGGACACCCACATAGACATCAGAAACCACCGAGGGTGAGCCAGAGCCGGGCGACAGGTCAGAACGGCAGGAGAGCTGGATTGGTCATGCAGAATCACTCAGAAGCCAGTATTCTCTTGGCTTCAACCTGGCAATGGCACAAAAGCTACACAGCTCTCCCCACAGACGGAAAGAAAAGAATCTGGGGGCAGCAGGATGGAGACTGCAACAACGCACATCTGCAGAGGCCCACAGGGGTCAACAGCGTCAGCCAAGGACCACGTCCAAAGGCCCTGGGTCCTGCTGGGCAGCTAGGCTGGACCCAGGCAGGAGCAATGAGCTTGTTCAGCAAGGTCCTGCTGGGAGCTGGGGTTGAGAGAATAGATCCAAATTCTGTAAGAAAGGAGCCCTTAGAGAACCAGCAGAGAATCAGGCCACAATCCTTCAGGCTGATTCATACAAGGCAGGGCTCCCAATCCAAGCTGGAGCCTCCACACCCAGCCAAGAATCCAATGTGTTAAATGCTAATTGAATGGGAGGGGGTCAAAGGTCAGAGGTCAGCTCAGGAGAAGTGGAAAGAGAAAAAGAAGCAAAGGAAAGAACGGAGAGGAGAAAGAAGAAAAGGAGAAGGAAGGGAAGGGGAAAAAGGAAAGAGGTGTGAGGAGGAAGGAGGAAAGAAGAAGTGTAACCCAGTGATAAAGGACAAGCCACATGGCAGTGAGGAAGAGATCCTTTCCCTCGGTGGGTGTAGAGACTCAAGCTCCCCCAGGCAGGTGAAATATCAGGCTCCTCATTAGCAACTCCAGACCAACCCACTGGTGGACCAAGATCCCCAACCTTCTCCTTGCGCCTGGAGCAGCGGGGCTCAGAGTCCAGGAGGAACAGCTGGCTGTGCACTAGTCTTCTCCACACTCCTGGCCTATAACGACCCCACCTGTTGGTAAAGGGGAGAGTGGTAAGAAAATAAGGTCTGACCTCAAATGCTTGGCTGGAATCCTGACCTGCCACTCACCAGCTTCTTAACAATGGGTAAATGGTGCAACCGAACTAAGGCACTATTTCTTCATCCATAAAATGGAGAAACTAATAATTCCTATATCCCAGGGTCACTGTGTGGAGTGTGAAAATGTATATAATGGTATAAGTGATTAGCACAGTGCCTGACACGATAAACACTGTGTGTGTGCGTGTGTGTGTGTGTGTGTGTGCGTGCGTGCGTGCGTTTTCCAGAGCTATTAAATAAAATGAGTGGGGCTGATAGGCAAAGTGAGTCCTGTCTTTGTCTGCAAGACAGAACCCAGAGTCAGTCTTAAAGCCTCTCAGTCTTAAAGACTCTCAGTTTGGCAGCTTGGGAGGGAATTATTTGTGGCATCTCCATGCAGCCGCGGCAGCTGGCACTGCCAAAGGCACTGCTTCCACGTCTAGAAATCGGACATTCAGGTTACAGGAGGCTCCTTTCACTGGTCAGAGGGTGCTATTTATCCCGGGAAAACACCAAACTGTAGGAAAGGTACTTCTCACTGCCTCGCTCACTCGTATCTAATGGGACAGTGTCTCCAGGACTCCACCCCAGGCTGGGAGGAGGGCAGGAAAGCCCGCCAGCCAGGGGGGCTTCTGCTTGGACCTTCGGCCCATCCTGCTGAAATCAGGAGATGCCACAAATAATTCCCTCCCAGAGCTGGGACTGCCCAGGGGCCTTGCGCAGAGGCCTGGCGTGGCCTCACTGAGGGTGGAGAGAAGCCGTGTCTGTTGGCTCCAAACAAACCCTCTTAACGACCTTGTTAAACACAGAGCTCCTCAACTAGCACCCACTGAGCGATTGGGCAATTTGTCTGGGTTAACACTGTGTGGCCTCCCTTTGCCATTAACCTGCTCCAGCTTTTCCAGGGGCTGGCAGCCTGCCCACAGATTCACCTAGAGGAGTTTTGAGCTCTACTGCCTCAGAATCACCCTGAGGAGCTTTGCCAAAGCAAAATATCTGGTCTCCATGCCGGAATAACTGAACCAGAGGAGCTCAGAGAATCAGGACCCTAAACAGCTCACGGGTGATTCTGACACACAGAAAAGGTCGCAAATCACAGTTGTAGGCCTTTGTCACAGGTTGGGGGGCCTTTCAGAAAGAAAGGAGCTGCTGCTTAGGGAACTGCCCCACCCTACCCCTTGTGCACATGTGTGCACCCACACACAAAGGTAGCATGGGCTGGGACAGCTGGGTCTTCAGCATGAACCCCTCCCCCGGCCTGTCCACCCAGGTGAGCTCAGACCACCTGTACCCATCTCCACTGCTCACCAAGCCTTCTTCAGGAAGACGCTGCCTTTTCTCTTCTTACTTGCCTGAGAAGTAGTGATTGTTATTTTCCTTTTACAGGTGGGAAATTTTCCTTTGTAGTTGGCAAAGTGATGCCTCCTCCAAAGGTATCTACCTCCTAATTCCTAGAACCTAGTGGTTCTGAAAATTAATATAAATCCTTTGGAAAGTATTCTCTACAAAAAGCCTTTGAGTCAGTAACTCCACATCTGGGAATCTTTTCCCAAGGAAAAGCTGACAAAGCACAAATGTAAAATTCCTTATGAGCAAAAATATTTATCATCATTACCACAATTTAAGTTTCCAAAAATAAGAAAAGATCAAGCTAAAATATGGCATATCCTCTCGGTGGAATATTATGTAGTCACTAAAAATGTAAGTTCATGCTGGGCGTGGTGGCACACTCCTATAATCCCAGCACTCAGGAAGCCATGCCAGGAGGATTGTTGTGAGTTTGAGGCCAGCCTGGGCTACAAAGTGAGCTCAAGGTCAGCCTGAACTGCATACTAAGACCCTGTCTCAAAAAGACAAAACAAAAAAAAAAGTAAGCTCAGACTATAAACTAACATATAGTAGAGATTATGGTATAATACTTGATGAAAAATAGGATTTCAAATTTTAGATATGGTGTAATTATAACTACATAAAAGCTATTCATTTTCAATGTTTATTATATGTAACTCTGAGAAGTGGGTCCAAGAATATTTTTGTTATTATTATTTGAACTGTATTTTCTTGAGTTGATTTAAATTTAATTAAAGTTAAAATTAAATTAAAGTTAAAATTAACTAATTTTTATTAAATGGATATTGTGATAGACATGCTCCTTTCCCCAAAGTCACATCCTAATCCCTAGATCCTATGAACTTCACATGACACCAGGGACTTTGCAGATGTGACTAAATTAAGCACCTCAACACAAGGCAATTATCCCAGACTATCCAGATGGGTCCGTGTAATCACCAGTGTCCCTAGCAGAGAGGGGCATCAAAGAGGTGTGACACACAAGCAGAGATCAGAATGATGTATCCAGGAGCCAAGGAATGTAGGCAACCTTAAAAAGCTGCAGAAGGGAAGGAGTCAAGTCTCCCTCTACAACCTTCGGAAGGAACATAGCCTTTGATTTTAATTTATAATACCATTTCAGACTTCTGATCTCTGGAACAGTAAAATAATAGACTCATGTGGCTTGAAGCCATGGAATATGTAGTAATTTGTTACCGCAGCCACACAAAAGTGACACAAGACCCAAAAGGGTAAAACTCAAAGTAACCATGGAGTTGCTGAGACCAAAGCTTATTCCCCTTACGTACACTCTACTCACAGGGAGCCCAGAGCTGCCTTGGGCTCTCCGGAGCGAGGGGAGAAAGGAGAGATCCACGGGGCACAGGCACTCTCTAGGCATGGGCCAGCAATAGCTGTCAATCCCAACTGCTTACTCCCCTGCTCTTCTTCTTCAGCCCCCTTTCAAGGATTCTCCGGGATGCTGAGGACGGCAGAGGGACCCGGGAGCATTTTCTTTTGGGATACTCTCCTCCCCAGTTACCAGTACTGTTCATTATCCACACCAACTTCATTATCCACACCAACAAGATCCAAAATTCTAAGACAGCCAACAGCTGACAATAAATAAATATTTAAAACAGAATGTGAGCTCTACCATTTTTAAAACCTGCAACTGTAGAAAGGGCTAAATCTTTTATTTAAGGGAAACATTAATCAAGGAAGTGTGGCATTTTATGGTGGCAGATTTTAATTATGTGCCAAGTGTTTGGTTTTCTTTATATATTGGCAGGTGCCGCCATATTTCAGAAGGATTTCTTACACTCATACTGCAAATTAGTGAGTAGGGCTGTGCAGGGGACTTGGAGATGGGCACTGTATATGCAGAGGGAAGAGCCCCTGGCTGGAGAGAGAGAGACCCAGGACCCCAGTTCTTAGCTTTGCTTCTGACCCAGGTGTGATCTTAGTTGACTCAATTTCCTCCAGGATGCTATGGTGGGAGGCAGAACAGAGTTGAGGATCTGAAAGCAACAGAAAGGATTCCACCTAAGGGAATTTAAGATTACTGGAGGGACAGAGGGTCAGGAAGTTACACCACCAGACTCTGGACCTGGCAGAACCCCCAGGAAGCCAAGTCACAGGAAAGTCTAGTAACACTGCTGATACCCGATCAGCCCAATCAGCAGGAGGCTGCAGGTGCCCCTGACAATCTTCCACCAATCCAACTCAGCCTTGCAACATTTAATCTCAGCTCTGAAAGATCACTGGCTAAGACAAACTCAGCCCAGCCCTTTGTTATGCCCCGGCATCCAGTAAGAGGCCTGGGACTTCTTTAAATGGAGGTGTAACTACGTTGGTGGTTCTCAGAACTAGCAGCATCAGCAGTGACTAAGAATTTACTAGCAATGTGTTCTCAGGCCCCTCCCCAGACCTGCTGGATCAGAATCCCTGAGGTTGGGACCCAGCTCTCTGCAAACAGGCCTCCAGGAATCAGACGCACTCCAGCTGGAGAGCTACTGCCCTTCAGGAAATCCAAACCATCAGTAAAAAGGTTGAACTTGCGCTATCCAAAAATAACACTTTTCCAGTGCGTAGGTTAAAAGCCAGAATTTGGAACCAGACAAGCAAGAAAACTAAGGGAAAAGGCTGAGGGGAAGAGCCTGTTAGACTTTTTTTGCCTTAGGCATGTGTAACATAGTGTGCTTGTTGTGCAAACAAGTCTCCCTATTCCTAAATCTTTGTTTGCATTGGTGCCTCTCACCCTTCCTACAAAAAGCTCTGAGCCCTCCTGTCCTTCAGCCCCACCCCAGCCTCCTTCCTGTCTTAACTCAAGTAATTCACTTCCCCTCGCAATGAAGCTGCCCTCCCAAACCCCGTAAACCTAAACCCTTCCTGGTTCCCTTACTTCAGTAAGCCTAACGTCCCCTCCGGAATGAATGTTCCAGGTCAGAACTGTCCACTGAGACATTTGGACTCAAATAAATCACTGCCCTCTTTTAACCCGAGAAACATTCACATGTCCCTGTCCCTTCTGGGGCTGTACTGCCCTCCTTGCCGGACAGCCGTAAGTGGGCTCCGTGGCTTGGGGTTTGCTGCTCAGTGTGGTGGACATCGGGAGGAAGTCGGTGGTCTGGAAGGTTTACACTGAGCTGGAGGGACACCATGTGGCCTTAGCTAGTATGACACATCAGCCCAGGGAACTTCTTTCTGTGGCAGTGTTTTTGTAAAGACTGCGAAACAATAATATTATGGATATTTTTGAGAATTAAAAAAGAAAAAGCTAAAGTTCACCCACAATTATGTTAACAAGACTATTTTTATATCTATTTCTTATCTTAAATATTTTCTAATGACTAAAATAACAGCCCCCATTCCCTTTCTTTTCAATGAAAACCTAGTCCTTCACACCTTCCATGTTCATTCAAGGTTTCTGTAATCATTCTCTTCAGTGACAGTAAATACTAGACTCTCAATAAATGACATTAAATTGTTTGGGCATTAAAGGGTATTCAATTATTGTGATTAAGAGCTTCATTTTTTTTTTAACTGACCCAGCAGGGGTCCAAAGCCCAGCTCTGCTACTTATACTGTGGGATCTCACACATTTTTCCTGACCCTTCTGTACCCGAGATTCCTCAGTAGTCAAATGGAGGGAGGGGAGAATGTTACCTACTATACATGGTTATTACCAGAACAACGTGAGATAGTAGCATAGCACTACAATTGGCATCTTTTTTTTTTTTTTTTTTTTTGGTGCCAGGAACTGCCAGGAACTCAAGACCTTGCGCTTGCCAAGCAGGCACTGTACCACTGAGCTCTATCCTTGGCCCTGGTTGGCATCTTTATTAGCTAATGCATCTCCACCAGGACCATCACAGTATGTGCCACCTGATGATTGCTATCTGATGGGATCCCCAAACTGTCCAAACCTATGAGCTGACTAAAGGCCACAAAAATATAAAACAAGATGCTTTAGACAAGTGGATCTTTTAGACAGCCTAGAACCTTAGAACAGACAATTCCAGGCCAGGTCCTCTTGTATCTGCTTTTCAAAGTCACTGTAAGCCGTATGCTCCTATTTATGCTGGAAAGATACACAGTCTACTGAGAAATGCGGGAACAAGCCTGGTACCCCACTAAGACACTACCCAACCCAGTGCTTCAGAGACAACTTAACTTGCATCGGTTGGGGGCCACCCCAGAAACTTCTTTCTATGTGACATCATCTCCTTGGCTGTCAAGTGAGCCCTAATAAAAAACAGCAGAGGAAGAATAATCCAGAAGCACCCTAGAAAGGTGTAGAAGGAGATTCGCTTTCACTGGGATCTTCCAGAGAGCCAGGCAGACACTCATTTGTTGACAGCCTTCCTGAGATTCCCCACGGGTCAGACCAGAGGATAAAGGATAAACCAGACCCTGCCTCTGCCCTTAAATGCATCTTCTTGCAGCAGGCAAGCACAGGAAGAGATACAGGCACATAAACCGATGACTATGATCCAATTTCCTGAATGTAAGATTCAGGGTGTCCAGGCCCAGTGGGAACAGACAAGTGAACCGCAGTTCTGTTCTGCACTCAGGAAGGCTTCACAGAGGAGACAGCACTTGGCTGAGAGGATTAAATTATAGGATGGATGCGTGAGAAACCATTTATTATAGTACAGCTGAACACGATAAAGTCTGAATTAAACCAGAGCCCTGGGACAAAGGGGAAGGAGGGGGTACATCAGAACTCTCTGGGGAGAAATTAAAATAGATTCCCAGGCTTTTTCCCCCACAGACCCTGATCTAGAAGATCAGAGGTGAAGCCCAGGAATCTGAATATTTAGCAAGCCCTCCCACCCCTCCGTGTGGTACTCTGCAGTAACCCACGTCCACTACGGTGACCACCCTCATTCTAGCCGAGTCACTCCTTCTTATACTTTCTGTGGCCTCTGTCTGGAAGATTCTGCTCCCATTTGACAAATGCCTTCTCCTCCTCCAAAGCCCAGCAGCTCAAATGCTAACAGACAAACCCTTTCAGAGTCCTCACTTTCTGCCAGAACCAATTTATTACTTCATGTAGATTATTTCCTTAGTCCTATAGACAACCCTGTAGAGCAGAGGTCTTAACAAGCCCAGTGTTACAGGTCGAGGAAACTGAGGCCCCCAGCGAGAACCATCCTGCTGAGGTGTGTGTTTTCTGTCTCTCCCCACTAGATCGCTCACAGCATGAGGCTGGGGCTTCGCTTGTGTCTGTGGTCCGGGAGCCTCAGCCAGTACGCAGCGCACTGTACTTGCTTAGTAAATATTTGTCCAGTAAATAAACTCTGCCTCATTGCATCTGTGACTCCCAGCCATTGCCTAGGCAATAAGTCTGATCTCTCTATCTCCCCTCCTCCCTTCCCTCCCTCTGCCACCCCTTCCTTCCTTCCTGGGGCCTGGGACCCCTTTCCCTGGGTCCTGGCACCAGGAGGAAGTCTCAGCAGCCCTGGAACCCAGGGCTACTCAGTGCTGACCAGAGACAGAAGGACCGAGAAAGGCCTTTGCATTCGCGTTTGGCAGAATCCAAGAAGGAAGTCTCAGTTTCCCCATCACCCCCCGCCCCGCCTTTCCCCTCGGTCCGTCCCTGGATCCGTCCTTCCTTCCCTGCCCTCCTCCCTGCACTCCTCCCCATTCCCCTCCCTGCCCGTTTTCTCTCTAGGTCTCCTCCTCGTCGCTTCTCTTCTGCCTTCCCGGCCTGGCACTGTCCTCTAGGACATCGGCTGGATGCTCTGCTCCCCTCCTCCGCTCCCCAACCCACGTCAAAGCCCTGGGCGCGGCCTCTCTGTCCCGCGAGTCCTCCTCACCGCCTCCCCCAACTCCCGCTGCTCCCCGGGCGCCCGGGTTCTGCAGGAGCAGAGGGGCCCCGGTTCCCGCAGCGCTGCCCCTGCCCTCCCGGCTCCGCCCCGCAGCAGAGCCGCGAGCGCCCAGGTCTCCACCCGGGAAGCGACTCCAGTGGGGCGGCTTGGCCCAGGCTGCTCGGGGACGCGGGGTGCGCGCCGGGACCCCCAGCTCTTGGGCTCCTGGTAGTCAGAGCCCAGCTCTGGCCCTTTTCACCAGCCCCTGGGAGGCCTTGATCCGGCGGGACTGGGAGGTGATAGAGAGCGGCCAGTGAGCTCCCCGTTGTGCTCCGGATGGGGCCCAAGCCCCGGGCGCCAGAGCCGGAAAACTTGGCCTCTGCCCTCTTGGAGCTGGTGGAAGAGAAAAACTACCGAGCGGCAAACACAGTGGAAAGAAAGTTCATCAGCAAAATGAGTACTTCGCACAGGAAGCGTTTGTTGTGCGTGTAGTATACGCTAAAAACTGCTCTAAACATCTTCCGTATTTTATTCACTCCTCAGCTGCTCAACAGGAATTAGTATCCTATTTTACAGATGAGGAAACAAGTTCAATTGCTTAACTGAATTGCTCAGAGCCACTCATCCTGGAAGTAGCGGAGCTAAACTACCTGGCTCCCCGTCTGACGCAGCGTCCTCCTCATAGAAGGCAGGAGGCTGCTCAGCTCTTTGAGGAGCTGGAGTAGGGTGGGCAGGGTGCCCAAGGCTTTGAAGAGAAGGTAAAAACCGGATGGCTTTGGAAGGAAGAGTAAGAGCTCCTTCGGGAGCCAGAGAACGCAAGACCAATGGTGTGTGTCATCGCCTCTGATTTGCTGTGGACTTTCTTTTCTTCAAGCATCTAAAATAAGTTGGGGGCAAGCAGTTCAGTTCATATTCAATTCAGAATTTTTCTTAGGATACCAACATGACTGAGCTCATTTTTTGAAAAGTCTGATTAGTACCTAATGCAAATGTTCAAGTCAACTTTAAAAAAGAAAAAAAGTCACCCATAATGCGACCATCACATCCTGCATTTTTACTCACTGTATGTTTCCTCCCAATTCTTTTTATTAATGTATAATTTTTTTTTTTTTTGAGACAGGGTCTACCTACGTAGTTTAGGCTGGCTTTGAACTCACTATGTAGCCCAGGCTGGACTTGAACTTGCAGGGATCCTCCTGCCTCATCCTCCTGAGTGCTGGGATTACAAGCATGCGCCAACATGCCCAGCTGCTCTTCTCCCAATTCTCATTGGTCCACACAGAGCACTGCACCTGGGCTGCATGGGAAGCAACCCCATGGGGTGCCCCGTGAGTGTGCCCAAGCTAGTGTTAAAAGTATTTCATGGGATTGGCAAGTGTTCTAAGTGGCTGTGTTCCCATCAGTAAAATTCACTGTTTGAATCAACATATGTAGGAGAAACAATCTGGTATCTCCATAGAAATCTCTCAGTTCTTGCTTCACAAAGGAGACACAGTATAGGCACACCTGCCTCTTTTCAGAGGTGAGCACATCCTTACCTGTGCCAAAGTCTCCCCAGAATGAGTCTCTTGCTCCCTCTTCAAGTCAACCAGCCCTGCCTACTCTGCTCTGAGAACACCCAGCCACCACCCTATCTGCAGGACTTTGCTTTTCTCTTTCTCCTTCCTCCATGCCTGTCCTCTTCCCTCTGCTTTTCTCAGATGCTTTAGGATTCCAAATAAAGTCCCAACTTGTCAGGAAAGATTTCTCAGAATCTAAGGATCTTTTTCTGCCTCTGAGCCCCTCCAGTTCTTACTACCCAAACTACTTTATGTTGTTGTGTCATTTATAGACGTGCTCTGCCTCCTAGATTTGAAGGGCTTAAAGGCAAAGACTGTTTGATTTCTCCTCTTCTGTCTCCTACTTGAGGAGGACGCTTTGGAAATATGTGTTGATTGTAACGGTGCTGGCAATAAGTGCTCTAAAACACTATCATTTCTAGCCAGTATGAGAAGCTCAGAAGTCAGGCTGAGGCCAATTCAAATCATAGTGCCTCTGCTTCCTGATATGACCTTAGGAAAGTCTCTGGACCTCTCTAAGCCTGTTTCCTCATTTATAAAATTGGGACAACCATTGGGAGGATCCAATGAGATAATGCTTATCACAATAAAAGTGCTCAAAATGTCATATACACTGAATAAGTAGTTGGTGCTGTTATTTTTTATTACTACTAATAATAGTAATGAAAACTCAGGAGACTAGAGATTGCTACTCTTCAAAGAGCATTTGTTGGGGGCTGGGGATTTAGCTCAGCGGTACAGCACCTGCCTGGCAAGCACAAGGTCATGAGTTCAATTCCCGGTACCAGGGAAAAAAAAAAAAAAAGGGTATTTGTTTAATAAAAATCATCATCCACAACATGATGCGATTATCTGTCAAAGAACTTCACATTAAAGGTCAGTGACAGCTGGATGTAGTGACACACTCCTGTAATCCCAGCACTTGGGAGGCTGAGGCAGGAGGATGGTTGTGAGTTTGAGACCAGCCTGGGCTACAAAGTGAGCTCAAGGTCAGCCTGAACTGCATAGTGAGACCCTGTCTCAAAAAGACAAAAATAAATAAATAAATAAAGGTCAGTGACAAATGAGTGGCTCTGGGGACTTTACACTTGAGTGAAGCTCTAGAGCTCTGAGATTTTCCCATCCAGCGCCAAATATCTGAGACCCTTGTTCCAAGTTTCCAAAAATATGTACATTTAAAATAATCATTACTGAGCTTCCAGATCTGGAAAGACACTCAAAGCCAACTATTCTCCTGGCTGGTTGTAACTCCAGGGCCAGGTCTTTTTTTATACACAAGCAGCACCCTGGACACAGTCACTTAAAGGACGTCACCTGGCTGGGAAGTGGCAGAGCTGGAACTGTGAACCCAAATGTCCTGGCCTCAAGTGCAGAGCTCAGCATCACCAAAGCTCACTGGCTCCTCCAAGAGAGAGCAGTTCCGGGTGGCTTGTGCCCCATATTCCAGGAACATTGGGATTTGATCTCCTTCCATTATGTTTATTTCTAAGCTCCCTCGAGCAGCCATAGTTGTAGACTTCAGGGAGAAGAGTGCGTCTTGGTCCCTAGCTGATGAATGCAAAACAATAATTTTGTTGCTAAAACCTTCAGCCTCCTCCAGGAGCTGCTATCAGAGTGAATATAGTCCATGCTCAAAGATGCTAAACAACAGCTGCAGTCTGCATCCTCTCCCAGGTGCTCATGCTCAGCATTTGAATCCGTTCTCTAAGTGAGTAACCTTGCTGCTCTCAAAGGCAGCTCTGGGGAATATTAAAGTATGTCATCAAAACTCCTGGGAGCCACAGACAGAGATACTTGTGTATGTGGACACAGGCAAGATGAAAAGGGCTGCATAGACGCATGCCATGCTCCTGACGCATGTATGGTCCCGCATGTCTATGGTTTCACCTATGAGGAACTCAAGGAAGAGAAAGGAAGGTTTGCTGTGCAATAGCTGATTACCAAAGGTATAATTCAATAATCAACTGCAGCGCCATCAGTCATTCCCGCACAACTAAATTTCACAAACAGAATCATCGCCCACCTGGCTTGCGGAGCAGAGGTTGGCTCCTGTCTCAACATCCTGGGGTTTTCTCAGATGACAGATTGGAGGAGTTCTTGGCATAGAGAATTCACAATAAAATTCACTCAGTGGTGCATCTTGCCTGAATCAAATTTAACAGTCATGATGGCCCCCATAAAGCCACTTGGCAGAGAAGCTTCATCCCTGCAGAGCAGAAATCTGCCTTGATTGATGAGGAAGCCCCATCAAATTGAGGCCCAGGCTAGACCCAGATGAAGTTCCCTTCCATCTCTCATCTCCCATGAACCCAGCCATAAGTTGTATGCTGAGAATCCAGCAGATCTGTTGCTGGCTCAATGTGACCTCCGCTCAACCTTGCCTTTCATTTGTCCCCAAACATGTGTCCTCTGAGCTCTCACTCATGATTCTCTTCTTCCGCCCCTCCCAGCATGATTCTAGCACACAGCACTACACTGAGTGCCAGCAGGGCCCAGAACTCCCTCTAGAAAGTCATGTGTGCTGTTCCTCCACACCCGTTCTCTGGGCCTAGAGCATTCCATCTATGCATGCACAGAATCCTAGATGGGCCCATTTGTTGATCGCTTACTGTGTCAGGAATTCAGCTAAAGGTTTTATAGGCATGATCTAGTTTTTATTCTCCCTCACAGCCAAATGAGGAACATTTTATTGCACTCATTTTATAATGGAGGAAACAAAAGCTCAAAGATCAAGTGACGGATCTGAGGTCACACAGGTTACTCAACCTGTAACAGTAAAACAGATGTGTCTGACTCCAGATCTCAAGGTTGTAGGCTCTGTACTCTGGAAGCCTCTGGAACTTTAGCTTCTGTTGCTGAGCTACAGCACTGTAGACCCACAAACACCAGATGTGCAACACTAGAGGCAGCTGGAACTATCCTAGCCTAGCTTCATTCTTCCATCTGTTCATCCTTCTGGCAGATGTTGACACCTACTGTGGGCCAGCACTGCGGCAGGTGCTGGGCACTCAGGACAAATAGCACTGAAGCCCCGCCCTTGGCACAAGGTTCTTAAAGACAAACAAGTATGTATTCTGGAAGCTGCTCGGTCCATGGCCTATGTATATGCACTTTTACCAACAGAGATCATCTTTGCAGGGACTGAGCTGCCCTTTGGGACCTGTATCATGCAAAGTTCAGGGCACAGGGCCAAGTAACACTGCTCTTGACCCCAAGCTAGGTACTTACCCCAAGGGAGCTTCAAACCGGTAAACAGTAATCTAAAACGCCACCTGTCCTCTCCATCTGTCTGGAAATGCTTTTGGCTACAGCTTTGAATGACCCACTAGTAGGAACATTTCTGAAGCCATTATATTTCATGTTTCTTCAGCCACTACCTTAAACTGATAAAGACTGGAATGCCCTGAAAAATTCTGCTAAATAAACCAAACACCTCTTACCATGTCCACATACCTTGAGTAATATTTTTTTTCCTTGTAATGGGAAACCAATGGGAGTAGACAGCTGTGTGGAGTCACAGTTGTCTGCGTGCCCCCTCCCAGATTTCAGTTCCATTGGGCCGAGGATATAGCTCAGCCGCGCAAATGCCTGCCTGGCAAGTGCAACGTCCTGAGTTCGATTCCCGGTACCAAAAGAAAAACAAATCCATTGGCCTTCTATATGGCTGCCTATCTGTAGACTAGAAGATGGTGCCCTGTGGCTGTAACCTCACATGGCAAAAGGTCAAAAGGGACTAGAGGGTTCCCTTCAATCTCTTTTAGAAAGTCACAGATCCCATTTCTGAGGGCTCTGCAACAGATGGAACATGAAGAGGGTGCAAGACTTCTGTAATAATTCCTCTGCATCCAAACACTGTACTGACTTGCACTTCAAATGTTCTTGTTAGGTATAGAGAAAGCTTTCCTGTGGTGACTACCCATCCCAAGAGGAGCACATTAGTCTCTCCCCGAGGGAGGTAACCAAAGGAGCTGGAGTTACCAGCTCAATGTGATAGGGAAAGGACCTTCTCACAGAACTTGGCCAGAATGAGCTTCAGGAAATGACCTCTGTGTTTACCCATTAAGACCAGGGAGGTCTTACAGTGCTAGATCCTCGATTATTTGAACTTTCAAGAACAATCAATTGAAAATTAAGCAAGGCATACCTGAATTGGTGGGCCAATGCTTTCCATAAAGAATAAAGGTGAACAAAACCCTTCAACTGGGCTCTAGTCACTCATGTCCTAAAATATCCATCTAACTCCTTAACAAAAAGAACTGAAGTCAGCGTAGCCCTGAGAAGGCACACCCTGCCATAGGCAAGAGCCTAAGCAGAAGACTCTTAGCTAGGTAAACTCCTTCTGATCACACAGCACCATGTTCACTGAGGGGGAGACTAATTCTGTGGGGTCATAGATTTTTCAGTTTTACTAGATTTCTTTCACATAAACACAAGGGAGAAAGAAAGCATAATGATTAACACTAGATTTTTCTTCTCCATTTTTTTTTCCAAGAATGTGTGTGTGTGTGTGTATGTGTGTGTGTGTGTTTTCTTGTTGTTTTAAGTTTTCAAAGAGGACTTTAAAAGGATAGGATAAATAATGGTAGAATTTGGGACGAGGAAATCTCTGTAATTGAACATCAATATAGCTTCAAGTTAAGGAAAAACAGAAAGTCTACATGTTTCACACTAATTATTGAGTGTTTATCTTCTAAAGAACACTTTCCTTTATCCTGCAGAAAAGTGATGACTTGAGCTTTCATAACATGTAAATGTTTTATAATATAAACTATTCTAAGGGGGAGGAAGGGGGCGGCTGGGTTGAAGTACTGTTGGTTTGGTATCAGTTGTTTTCACTATGCAGCATGTGTGTGAATTTCTCTGGCCACTGCACCTTAATGTTCCTTTGTGGAACCACTCTCACTCTTCAGGAAGTCCATGTTCACATAGGAAATGTGACAAACCTATATATGTAGGCATATATGACAATGGAATATTATTCAGTCTTTAAAAAGATTTTGACAATCCAGTCGTTTGCAACAACATACATGAACCTGGGGGACATTATGCTAAGGAAAACAAACCAGAAACAGAAAGACAAATAGCATGTAACCTCGCTTATATGTGGGAACTAAAAGCTGAAATCATGGAAGGAGAGAAGACAGTGGTGGTTACCAGGGTCTAAAAGTGAAAAGAACCAGGTGTGGTGGAGCACACGTGCAGTCCCAGCACTTCAGGGCTAAAGGAGGAGGATCACCGTGAGTTCAAGGCCAGCCTGGACTACATAGTGAGACCCTGTCTCAAAAGTAAAATAAAATAAAATTTAATTTAATTTTTAAAAAGTGAGAAGAAATGAGGACCTAATGAGTGAAGGGTGCAGTTTTAGTTATGCACCGCATAGCATGGTGATGCAAGTTTACAGGACTGTATTGTATGTCTGAAATTTGCTCAGAGAGTAGATCTTGAATATTCTCACCACACACACACACACACACACACACACACACACACACACAAATGGAAACTATGACAAGTGGTGGATATGTTAACTAGATTGTGATGATGTCACAATGTATATGTTTATCAAACACAGGTGTGTACCTAAATATATACAATTTCTGCTTATCAACTATACCCTAATAAAGCTGGACAGGAAACAAGTCCACATGAAAGGGAGAGGTGACATGTCCTTGATTCCAGAGATGGGCATTCACTCAGGCCTCACCAGTCAGAGCATCATAGTCATTCTCCATGATGACTGCCTAAGAGACACACATTAGCCTAATTACTGTCAGTGAGTTGCAGCAAAAATTCTGTGGGCCTGCTGAGAGAGACACACATGGTCTTTTCTATGGACTTAACTTTGGAAAACAAAAGATTGATGCAGCCAGAAGCCTTCTTGTTGTCAATGAATTGGAGGGAGGAGTCATTAAGAGGCCTTGTATAAGGGGCTGGGGATTTAGCTCAGTAGCAAAGCACGTTCCTGGCAAGTGCAAGGTCATGAGTTTGATTCCTGGTACTGGAAGAAAAACCAAACAATAAAAAAGAGGCCTTGTGTAGAAGTACACCAGCAGCACTGTACTAGAGGATACACTTTTTCCCAAGCCCAATCTTTAAAACTTCTAACGTTTGTGGTGTTAAAATGTTTTGCAAATACACATCAATGATATATAATAAAAAACATTTCCTTGTGGGAAATGTATGATCTTTTAAGTTTCTATACACGTATTTGTATAATGTGATCCAGAATATACTAGTATTAAAATAGGTGAGGCAGCTAGGTTCTTTTTCTCAAATATAATTCAGCAAAATAATAAAATAGTACAACCAGTTTTTTTTATTACATCACTTGAAAATTACCAGTATACCAATGAAAATTTGTTCAGGTAAATGAACAGTTTAGGTATAAATGATTTATGCAAGCTGTGACTTAGTCTATGGATTTATTCCAGAGTTGCTTAGTCACCATGCAGTGTCTGTATTTTTCTACATCTGTTCATTATACAGAATGATTGTAATACGTAAGAATTAGATGTTATTACATTATTCTTGATGATAGGGATAATGCTTCTGTCAGTAAAGAACAACATTGCGCTCTTCATTTAATGGCCCCTTTATTTGAGGGACCAGGTTTTTCTTTTCCTTGATGTTATTTCTATTTAATATTTTCTCAAGGAAAAAAATGTTTTCTCTCATGATTACTCTTTATAGCAGACCAAATATATTGCCTCCCTGCTTAGACATCTACTGTCAATACATGCTGTAATTTGACATTCTCAATTACAGACATAAGATATTTAAAATCTATATACGCTTTAAAAGAAACCAAACATTATTTAAACTTCTTACATTATATATTTCAAATCATTATACTTTAGTTCAAATTTAGACTTACTTATTTAGATCTGCAATTCTGATAATAAAAGGTTATTATTTTTATGTAAACAGTTGAATGAATAATTAGATCATATTCTAGTATGTACAAAATATTTAAGACTGATCTTAAAAACTAATTTCTAAAATTATTGGGGTTTGTCACATTAAGTTTACTTTTTCTGTACATATGTTTAAAACCAACTACTGTAGAAAATGAGCGATCCACTAGACACAGTTGCTTTGTTTTTATCTGCCAGTGGTCTTACTTGAAAGTTTCACTTCTAATTATTTTTAAAAATTAGTCTTTCAGGCTGAGGATATAGCTCAGCGGCACAAGCGCCTGCTTGGCAAGGCAATGTCTTAAGTTTGATTCCCAGTACCAAAAAAAAAAAAAACTAGTCTTTTGGGCAAACATAAAAATTTGATTTTAAATAGTCAGAATTTTCAGATTGATAATTAAAAATTATTTGAAAACAATTTTATGGGTAATAAAGGTTAATCAGAACCCTATAAATATGGTATAGTTACCATATAATTTAAAATGTAGCAAAAATGTATGCTTAATATTTCTGAACTGTATTAATTTTTTGGCTGTATTTCAACTTACCAAAACAATGTTAGGAATGCATCTTTATGGTGCTAATTGATCATGAAGGTAATCTAGTAATGGACTACATAGGATGTTTATAATTAAGCCATATGTTTATTTCTGGATTTAAAAATTTTAAACAATCATTTACTAAGTCATTCTGCTTTACCTTGAAGAACTGTAGACTTAGTTCAGTTATACAAATCAGTAAGGTCTTCTTTATAGCAAGAACTATTCCATTGAAATATTATGCTGTAATGTAAGACAGTGTAAATGTTTTTCATGATTTCTATCAATGTGAAATAAAATTTAATTCTGAAAAAAAAAAAAAAAAAAAAAAAGAAGCCTTCTTGCCACTACAGTACTTACAGTTTAAAAGCTGAAGCCAACATTAGGAGAACTCATATCAAGAAATAGAATTAAATTTGAGTCTAGTGATATTATAGGCCTCCCAGATAAAGCCATTCCTGAAGCCATTCTGTCCTTGTACTTTTTAGGTGCATAAGTGAACAAAATCTACCTCCCCCTTTCTTGTTTATGTCAAAATGAGCTGAATTTTCTGTTGCTTGCATCCAAAACACTCCTAAATGATCTTGTTCTTGATTGAAATACTCATTTCCAAATCCTACAGGAATGGCCAAGCACACCGTGTAGGAATTATAAGTGTCTTACAGAGGGTGAAAATCCCTCCATGAGCATAACTAAGGGAAGCCATAATAAATAGTTATTACCCCTGGTCTGAAATAAATGCCAGGAATCTTCTTTGAGCTTCCATTGTCCTCTTTGATTGTACAGCTACCCTCCTGAATAAGAACATCTTCCCTGAGTGGCATTATAAAGAACAAATGAGGATAAACATATATGAAAATGCTCAGAACAGTGCCTAACCTGCAGTGGGTTTTCAACCAATTTTTAGTCACTTCTTCTAGAATATTATTGTCAAGACACAAGATCCAACAGACAAGCAGCCTGTATTTTATCAGCTCTTCACCGTTGTTCACAAGATTGTTCTTTGGATTTTTTTTGCATTGAAGCATGGTCAGAACATAAAATATTTGCAAGAAAACATCCCCAAAGCAATGCTACTGTTATCCTTACAAATAATGGATCAAAATGCCTGCTTCACGAGGAGAATGTCACAGCAGGCGCCTTTGTGGAACAACTGTCACAGCAGCAGTCTTGACTCCAAAGCAGAGTTCTTCAGATGGGAAATAGGAAGGGCTGTCACAGACAACGCACGGGGATGTATTTGATATATGACCGATAAAGTACGGAGCATGAAAGCAGTTCCAGAGATTCTGAGGAACCCACATGCACACACAGCTACAAGGGAATGGGTGTCCCAAAGCCTGAACTGCTTTTTTGGAAATGTTGCTGATGGTCCTAAGAAGATAATGTGGCAGGAGTATGTGTTTTTAGAAAGGCAGAGAAATTATAATCCCAAATCATCATAACCCCCTACTTATTAAGGGATCTTGAGTTATTACTTGAAGTCTCTAAATTTTCTTAGCTGTGACATTTGAATAATAGTGTGTGCCTGGTAATAGCTTCTCTCCTGTAAAATGTGATGGTCATCCGGATACCCACCAACGGAACCCTTCTCCCGGTATACTGTGAACCTGCCCTTCTCTACCCTCTGTGAAGTTAGGTGTGTTCCTGACCTTTTCTTCAGAACATGGCATGGGAACTGAAATGACTTTTGTTCATGGAGGTTGAAGCTTTAAGACCCAGAACATGATTTTCTAGGTCCTCTTCCACCTAATAAAACGATTCTAGAATCCAGGGTCAAAATTGGACCTGTCAGCCTGAGACCTTAATGTCTATCATGTACCATACATTCCCTGCTAAACTGGGTTCAGATCATGAGCCAGGAACACATTTGGGGTTGTTCTTTGCTTAAGCATAAACAAGCCCATCCTATTGGATAAATAGGTGACACTCTTTCACATACATGAAGTTAGTTTGAGATGTTCAGTTAGACTTTAATTCACGTAAAACTTTGAACCTCTCTAGATATTACAGTGCATGTTAAGATACTTCCAAAACTTTAAAAGCAACATTAGAAACATTCAAAATGAAATGGATATAATTAACTAACTTGATTGAGATGATTTCACAATGTGTATGTATATCAAAACATCCAAGTGTGTACCCAAATATATACAATAGGAGCTGGGGATATAGCTCCGGGGCACAAGTGCCTGCCTGGCAAGCACAAGGTCCTGAGTTTGATTCCCGGTATCAAAAAAAAAAAAAAAAGAAACTTAGGGCCAGGAATATAGCTCGGTGGAATAGCTCCTGCCTGGCAAGCGCAAGGTCCTGAGTTTGATTTCTGGTACAAAAAAAAACTAAGTATACACAATTTCTGTTTATCAACTATACCCTAATAAAGCTGGAGAGAAAACAAGTCCATATGAAAGGGAAAAAAAATCTGGATAGATAAGACCATATACAATTAGAAAAGATTGATAATATCTAGTGCTACACAATATGTACAATGACAAATACGCTCACACTCTGTTGTAAGGAATGTAGATTGTACAAACTTTCTGATGGACAATCTAACCCTGTCTATCAAAATGGGACCTACTTTAGATGCCCTTTCATAGGAAATTGTACTTACTACATCTTTATTCATATATATGCAAAGAAGTGTGGGTAAAGACATTATTGATGTACTGGTTATAAGAGTGAAAACTGGAAACAACCTGTCTAACAATAAGAAACGCGTTATATAAAGCACAGGAGATATATCAATGGGATACTAAGCAGAACGTGAAAATCAATTAGATCAATTTCTATTTTAATGTAAGTACTCTGTATCCACAATATATAATTTTTAAAAGGCAAAGTACAAGCAGCATATGTTATATGATTATGTTTCTATAAATGTATGTTCGAGATACTAAAAGAACTCTCGAAATACTACTGATGCATATCTTCCTGTAATAAGCTACAGTTCATTTTCATTTTATTTTTTTTTCCTTTGGGTGCCTGATTCTTTTTTAAACACATGTATTTATTACTTCTTTAATCAGAAAAAAAGTAACAAAGCTATTTTTATTCTAAAAGGAAGGTGGGAGGTACAAGAAGGAAAGCAGAGGCAAGAAAGAGTAAGGGACAGTGACAGGCTGATCACCATCCGTAGTAGTGACCAGGATGTTGTCTGCTAATGATGGCAGCAGAGGCTGGGAAACACCCAAAGTCTGTCAAGAAGAGGAATGTTCAAAATGATTGCAACCACACAGGTCCAAAAGCTGATAAACTACATTAGGGGCTGAGAAAAGACATTTTTAAAAGGTTTCTCGGCATGCAGCCAAGCTGTGTCCCTCTAGATCTGCTTGTCTAGAGAATAGCCCCAAGCCACATGCAGACACTGAGACACTGGGAGGAGGTGGATCCAAATTGAGATGAGCCATGTAACATAATCCTGGGCTTCAATGACTTTGCATGAACAATGTGCACTATCTTACTAATAATTTTAACGTAGGTTTTGGGTTGAAATGACATTGAGTTAAAGGAAATACATTATTTAGATTGACTCATTCTCTTTCTACTTACTTCTTTAATGTGACAACAAGAAAATGTAAAATTCCATTTTATTTCTATTGGATAGTACTGGCACTAGATTGTGGGCCAGAGGAAAGATTGTCAACTCTGGTCTACTTTACCAAAAAACAATTCATTCAACAATGTATGATATATGTATCTAATGAAATGACTTTTAACACTTCAAAAAAATTTGACCTTTTATTTTCTATTTGCCCACTTTTGAGCACTTTCCATTAAAGCCATTTTATCGAAAGATACTTCCGTCTCAATTTTAATCTAACATATTAATCAGAAGATGAGAACGCTAGGAGAAAGTTTGACATATTCAGAAAAAGGGAAATGTACTTTTGTGTCCTGTGACGAGGGCACAACATTGAGACTCGCACTTCCTGCCATCTCTTTTATTTCTTCTATCTGAGGAGGGCAGGCTGGAGGTTCTTTGCAGACAGCTCAGAAGTG
This sequence comes from Chinchilla lanigera, assembly GCF_000276665.1. NCBI lineage: Eukaryota > Metazoa > Chordata > Mammalia > Rodentia > Chinchillidae > Chinchilla > Chinchilla lanigera. The sequence continues at coordinate 26,507,382 of NW_004955414.1, read as the reverse complement.
CAAACAAAGCCCTCCTTCCCTCCAGGTAAAATGTGAGCAGGTAGTCAGATCTCCTTCACAGGTTTCATATCCACATAATTCCAGGTGAGTTAAAGAGATGCCTGTTAAACCACAAGAAACACTAAAAGAATATTAAATAGACTGTGTATTTAACCACTGGGACAGGAAGATTCTGAAAGGGCAGAAAAAGAAGAAGAAAAAAAAAAAATTTGGATAGATAAAACCATATACAGATTTAAAACATCTAGACATTAAAAGGTATAGAAACATGATAAGAAAAAGTAAGTATCACAAGTATGATAATGAACTTTTTAAAACATGTAGATCTTTGACAAATTAATTTAAATTTTTGATCCCCAAAAGTGAAAGGCACAAATCATTTAATTGAAGAATTATAGCTAGGTTGCAATGAGACCTATGAAAAAATATTTAATCTCTCTTATAAACAAACAAATGCAAATTAACAAATGTAACAAATGAATACAAAACAATAGATGTCTATTCTACCTACCTGATTGGGAAAGTTGTTTCTTTGTTTCTTTGTTTCTCTGTTTGCTTTGTCTTTTTGAAACAGGGTCTAGCTAGATACTCCTAGCTGGTCTTGAACTCACTATGTAGCCCAGGCTGGTGGTGAACTTGCAGTGATCTTCCTGCCTCAGCTTCCTGAGTGCTGGGATTACAGATGTGCACCACTGCGCCCTCTGATTAGGAAAGACACTGTTGTGACATGGTTGTTTTATGTGGTGCTGGTGAAAAAGTAGTAAAATACATGGTAATATATTTCCACTGAGTCTCAAATTGGTATAAACCCTTTGAAAAAAATTTGACAGCCTTTGATATCATCATTCTAAACCTGAGAATCTATTACAAAGACAAACTTAGAAGAAAAATATTTGTCACAAAATTATTTATAACATCAAAAAATTAAGACAATTAAATTGCCAAATAAGAGAAGGCTTAAGTAAAATATGATATACCTACCCAATAGAATATTATGCATGCCATAAATACATTTGCTCAGACTATGTTTGCATGGAAAATAAACTATTATATGGTATTTAGTGAAAAATTAGGATCTAAAATTTTATGTATAATATGATTATAACTACATAAAAACTATTCACTTGTTAAAGTTAGAAGGAAGTGTTCATTAGGTTTTACCTTTTAGTAATGAAATCACAAGTTATATTTTTCTTATGCTTTTCTCGATTCTATTTTATTCATGTTTTATAAATTAGTATTAGGATAATCCAGATAGCATAAAAGACTATTACAACAGATCACCCCAGAGACATCTATGTCCCAATCTCTGGAACCAGGGAATGTGTTACCTTTGGTGATGAAAGGCCCTTAGAAAAGTGATCAAATTAAGATTCTCATGTCTTGGTCACTTTCTCGTTGCTGAGACACAATGTCCCACGCCCATAACCTAAAGGAAGAGTGATTTCTTTTGGTTCATGGTTATAGCCATGGCCAGCTGACTCCAAGGTAAAGCATGGCATGGCAGAGGGGCCAGCAGGAGAAAAGGGAGTCAGGAAGAACACAGACAAAGGAGGAGCCAGGAAGGGAGCTATCACCTGCCAGGGCATGCCCCAAGTGAGCATCTCTAACCACCCCTAACAGCGAGTCACCTGTAGCTCCCCATAATCCAGTCACCTTCCAGAGCACATGCAACTCTTGGGGAACATCTAGAAATAAACCAAAACACCTCCACATGGGGAGACTCCCCTGGCTGATCTGTAGGGGCCTGCTGTAATCACATGAGTACTTAACAGAGGTCAGGGGGAACAGACAATCAGTGGGATAGCAGGAGTGGGGGTTGCAGTTGACAGTGCTATGTTTGGCTGTGATTTGGCCCCAAAGTTCATGTATTGGAAACTCAGTCCCAGCGTGGCAGTATTGAGGTGGTGGCACCTTTAAAAAGTGAGGCCTAGTGGGAGGTGGTTAGGGCACTGGGGCTCTGCTCTGAGAAGAGATTACATCCCTGCTCTCATGGGATGGAAGGTCAGTGAGCCCGACCCTCTCCCCGCTCTCTGGCCTCCTATCTCACCACGTGATCTGCCCTCTTGCAAACACTTGCCACCAGCTCTGAGTTCTTTATAAGGGGCTGAGTAGATGTCAGACCCATGCCCTTGAACCTCCAGAATTGTGAGCTAAATAAACATTTATTACTCATTCATTCATTCATTCATTTATTTATTTACTTATTTATATTTTGAGACACAGTCTCATAAAGTTGCCCAAACTAGCCTCAAACTTGCAATCCTCCTGCCTCAGCCTCCAGGGTAAGTAAAACTACAGACATGCACCAACTACACATGGTTATCTCTTTTTTTTACAAAGTACCCAGCCCTGGGTACTTTGTTATAGGAACTGAAATCAGATTAATAACAAAGAGAACTGAAAATGGTACAACTGCTGATTTTGAAGATGAAAGACAGGACCATGAGTCGAGGAGTGCCGGACTCTTCTAGAAGGCAGGAAAGGCAAGGAAACAGATTTTCTTCTCGAGCCTCCACAGGGAACACAGACCTTTGAACATCTGGATTTTAGGACTTCTGCTCTCCTGAGCAGTGAGGTGATATGTTTTGTCTTAAGCTATTAAACTGTGAAAAAGTCACAGCAGCAATAAGAAACAAATACAAATATACACAATTTTTGTGGTTGAAAAACCTTTATTTGGTTGTAACAGGTTTTGTTGGGTTTAAAAGAGGTTTAAAAATACTGTGTGAGTTAATATTTATAATCTAGTAATATTTCATCATTTAGATATCACAAAATTGTAAAGAGCAATACAGCTTAATATGTTTCAGGTTAATGCATTTTACCTTTTTGTTTTCACCGTTAGCACAGAAACGCCTCCCTAAACAACAACAAACATTAGATTTGAGGCAATTTGCTTAATAATGACATTTAGTACACAAAACTCTGTGAAACAGACAGCAAGCAGCAGGAAAGAGAAGCTAAAAAAAAAAAAAAAGGAAAAGCTGATGAATCATACACAAAACACACCCTCTGAATTGAGCAACTCTGGATTTATGCAAATTCAATATTGCACAGATTTTTCCAAAAAGCACATATGGCAATGTTAGAGAAATAGAAAATCTTAAGATAGTTAATCGGCAATGCAAATACAAAACAACTGTTAATCATCTCCTTATTTATTTCTACCCTGTTTTCCTTTCAGTCCAGTCTCTTATTCCATCCTGGACCCCTCAGTAAACTTCCAAGTGATGCTTTGGCCTTGGGTCTGGAGTGACCGGTTCCTGGCCTTCAGCTCTCCCACCCTGACTGTCCCCCCAGTTCTAATTTAGATTTGCTCCAATCATCTTCTCCATCTAGCACTAATTTTAGGTTTATGGCTGCCCTTGTTTACCGCTCAAAACCCAGCCTTCAACCTTGAGCTCTGGAAAGATGAAGGTGGGAGATAGACACCCTTAGATAAATGGGCAAAACTATCTCTGGAATAAGAGCAGAAAAGAAAGCAAGGAGAGGCAGAGGGAGGGTGGGGAGGGAAAAGAGGGAGGAGGAAGCAAAGAGAGGAGAGGGCAGAGAAGAAAAGAGGAAAAAAGGAGGGAAAGAACTGCACCACATAAAACAGTTACCAGTCACCTTAGGGGAGCATACTCAGGAAGCTGTGGAAGCTATTCCATCATATGTGAAATGTTTTGACAAATACTAATTTTAGGTAAATGGCTCATTAGCTGACTTGGCATATGGGTGAAGTGGTTTTAGTTGCATTGGCCTATTTTCCAAGATTGCTCTAGCACAATCACATATGTATACTACTTGGCAGGCTGGGTACATCCTGAAAATGGAGAAAAATGCCTGCAGCCATGCTAGCTTGGAGACAGTCTGCTCAGATCCCCTAATTATCTGGTTCTGTCTGCGCACATCAAGCAGCCCTCTCATTATAATTTGGCTTCCCATGTAGATTTTCCTACTGGGAGAGAACAGGCTGACCTGTGAGCAGAGTATTTTGGTCTCATTGGTGCTTACTCATATGGAAATTAATAAATCAGCATTCTCTTGGGAATTTGATTTGTATGTCCGGTCTCCAGAGTCTAAAAAATTTTACTGCAGTGAAAATAAAAAGTTAGTGTCTTAGTTAAGACCTTTCAGGAGTCAGGCATGGTGGCACACGCCTATAATCCCAGCACTTGGGAGGCTGAGGCTGGAGGATCATCACGAGTTTGAGACAAGCCTGAGCTACAAAGTGAGCTCAAGGCCAGTCCAAACTGCATAGCGAGGCCCTGCATCAAAAAGAAAAAAATAAAATAAAATAAAGACCTTTGGGGCTGCAAGTCAATGAAACTCATTAACAAAATTGTAGTTTCTTATAAAACAGTGGTTGTGTGTCATAGAATTCAAGAACAGTTTACAATGACGCCACAAACTAAAAAGTCATCAGCATTGAAACCTCTACCCTCACACTTGGTCTACACCAGGAGAAAGTGTTTCTCTGTTCGCAACATTTCTGAAACCAAATATGTGGGTTTCCACACTGGGCAACTTTCCAGTCCTCTGTGAATACCAGCTGAATGTCCTATAACTTAATTAAACTCTGACGCTAACTAACCAGAGTTAATGCATGCCTCAGAGATTAAGTATTTAGGTCCACAAGACCACCCTCTACTTTTTTTTTTTTTTTCTGGTACCAGGAATTGAACTCATGACCTTGCACTTGCCAGGCAGGCACTTTGCCACTGAGCTGAATCCCCAGCCCCAACCACCCTCTCCTTTAATTCCAATTATAAGAAGTGCTCCCCAAGCTACCCACAGTTCACTTTGACTTGGATACAATATCTTCACTGGGTTCCATGATTTTCTCTAAGAATTCACAGAACGCAGGAATCACTACTTATATTACTGATTTTGTATAAAGGATATCATAAAGTATGAAATTAACAGCCCAGTGAAGAGAAACATAGCTCAAGGTCCAAAAAGATCTGGAGTACAGAAGCTTCTGTTCCCATGGAGATGGAATGCTCCACCCTCTCAATAACCTGGAAGCATTTGCCATGTTGGAAGCTTTCCAACCCCATTCTTCACAATTTTATGGATGTTATCATTTGAATATGGAATGTCTCCCAAAGGTCCATATGCTAAAGGTCAGATCACTAGCCTGTGGCAATATAGCAAGTGGATAAACCTTTAAGACATGGGACCTAGTAGAAGAAAGTTAGGTCATTGGGGATGTGACTTTGAGAGAGATATTGGAATCCTGGCTTCTTCTCTCTCCCTCTTTACTTCTCATCTGGCATGAGATGAGAAGCTTTGCTCCACCACCATGATGTTCCTCCTCACCACGGACCCAAACCAAGAAGCCACACAATCATGGACTGAAACCACTGAAACTGTGATCTAAAATAAACCTTTCCACCTTTTAAGCTGATTTTCTTAGGCATTATGTCACAGCAAGGTAAAACTGACTAACATAATGGAAGTTCCATTTCACAGGAATGATTGGCTAAATCATTGCCCAGTGGGGATTGAACTCAATCTCCAGCCCTAGGGGCTGGGGATTTAGCTCAGCGGCAAAAGCGCCTGCCTGGCAAGTGCAAGGTCATGAGTTCGGTTCCCAGTACCGGAGAAAAACAAAAACAAAAAGACAAAAATCAATCTCCAGCCCTTCTCCCCTAACCAACCAAACCTCTAATCACAACACTAGGTTCCTCCAGTAAACTGCTCCTTTTTTCAAAAGTCACCTCATTTGTATAACCACAAGTATGATTGAAAGGCTGTAATGAATAACAAAAGAGGTTGCTCTTATCCATGTAACTCAGAAAATTCCAAGAATCTTAGAAGCTCTGGCAAGGAACCAGAAACAAAGACCAAATACATAACAATCTGCTCACGTTCCTGTCATTTTCTCCTCTCTCACTCTAGGGCTGAATTGAAGAGGTACTTCTTTTTCCCTCTTTACACCTGCTTCTTTTTCCTCTCGTTGCAGATCAGCTTTCTCTGCTTCTCTGGCATGCAATTAAGATGCCTGCGTCTCACTTGCCTCAGTCTCAACAACCAAAGGAGACAAGCATGTGTGAGTTCCAATTCTAAATTCCCACAGAGAGAATCTGATGGCCCAGTTTGGGCCGGGTGCTTACATCTACGGTGGGCTGGTGGAGATGAGGGTGGGGGGACAGGGTTACACAGTTCCATGAAGTTGACAGAAACTCCCTGGAGAAGGAAGATTTTGGATAGGGCAAGCATCAAAAATTGCCGTAGGTCCACAAATTCTGAGTCAGAAACATTTCAGTATTCATAATGTTTTAGATTAGGTTTGAAAATATGGCCACATGCTTCACAAACATGACACCTCAGTAGGGTTTAAAGCAGCTTTCAGTGTTCAAACACCAGTGTACTTTCACAAGAAAACATGAATATTCATGCAAAATAGGAAATAGGGATTTATAAATAGACTTCCATAATCAGTTCAAACCAGATTTTGTCTCCAAAGTAGTCATGCAAATACTTCGGGGTTTTTACCATTTTTAGATTCCAAAGTTGCAGGTGAAGGATTTGCACCGTGCTGCACCAGAATTACAAAGCTGATGGCCAGACTGATTCTAACAAGATACTTCCTTCAAGAGGCTTGTTTGGTCCTTTCTTTTCCAAGTTTGCCCTCTGGACCAGCAGCATTGAGGTCACCTGCGGGCTTGTTATAAGTGCAGAAGCTAAGGTCTTCTCACAGATACACCGAATCCCAGCCTACATCTTTAAAAGATGCCCAGGTAATTCCTATGCCTATTAAAGTTTGAGAAGCACTGGTATAAGTGGTAGTCAACCTCCCTAAGTAGTCTTTGCATTTGTGTACATAAACTGCAAAGGATATTAGTACTGTCATCCTTCTGATTTTTTTAAAATGATTTTTACAGTAAAAAAGAAGAGACAACCTTAACTCCAAATCAGTGCCATACCATTACCGCCCTGTTTGGCAGTGGTGCGGCAGGGTGTGCAACACTTTCTCACCGCCGCCAGGCATCACATAATGAACATTTCTTCCATTACTGGCATTTGCTTTTCTCTATTTTTATTTGTATTAGTTATGCATGTACATAATGGTTACATTCCTCTTGAGGAGTTGGTACATGTACCTAACGCATCTTACTTCTTTTTCATCGCCTTTCCCTCCCATAACTCCTCCCTCCATCTCTTGAACCTCTTCCCTTTTGCAAAAGACCTATCTCCCTACTTCCTGTTACCTATCGCTTATTTTGCTCTTTGTTTATATTTTGCATTTCTTGTAAAAGAGAAACCATGTGATATTTAAGCTTATGTGTCTGATTTTTTTAAATTTCACTTAATGTTACAATCTCAAGGTGCATCCATTTCCCCACAAATGATTAGGATTTATCTTTCTCTGGCAAAGTAGTACTCTATTGTATCTAAACACCACACTTTTTATCCATGCATCTGCTGGTGGACAGAGAGGCTACTTCCAAGATATAGCTATTAGGAATTGTGCCACTATAAGTATAGTTATACATGTATCACTGTAACTTAATATCTTTAACTCTTTCAGGACAATACTGTACCTAGATGGGAAATAGCTGAGTCCTATGGAATTTCTATTTTTAGTTTTTTGATGCATCTTCACCCTAGCTTTCATAGTGATTGTGCTAGTTTACGTTCCCACCAGCAACATAGAAGAGTTTCTTTTTTCCTGCAGCCTTGCCAGTCTTTGTTATTATTTAATTTCTTGATGATAGTCACTCTTTCTGGAGTGAGATGGAATATTGGTATTGTTTTAATTCGCATTTCTGTAATGGCCAGAGATGTTGAGCATTCTTTCATGTGTTTGATGGCCATCTGTACTTCTTCTGAGAAGTGTTGCTCTTTTTTTTAATTGAATCTTTTATTTTGGGAGGTCTAATTTTGTTGAGTTTTTTATATATTCTAGATATTAGTTCTTTATCTGGGAGTAGCTGTCAAAATTTTTTTCTCACTCTGTAGGTCATTTCTACACTTTATTAGTCATTTATTTTGATAGGCAGAAGCTTTTTAATTTTATATAATCCCATTTGTTGATTCTTGATGCTATTTCTTGTGCAAATGGGGTTCTGTTCTGCAAGTCCTTGCCCATGCCTACATCTTCAAATTTTTATCTATTTTCTCTTCCAGTAGATTAAATGTTTCCATTCTAACATTTAGATTTTTAATCCACTTTAATTTTAGTTTAGTACATGGTGAGAAATATGGGTCTAGGTTCAGTCTTTTGCATATGGATAACCAGTTGTCCTAGCACCATTTGTTAAAGAGGCTGTCTCTCCTCTAGCATATGTTCTTGGCCTCTTTGTCAAAGATCAGATAGCTGGATGTGCCTGGAGTTGTTTCTGCATCCTCTATTCTGTTCTATTAATCCACGTGGCTATTTTTGTGCCAGTACCATGCTGCTTTTATCACTTTAGCTTTGTAATATAACTTCAAATCCAGGATTGTGATACCTCCTCTTTGATCTTGTTGCCCAGAATTGCTTTTGCTATTCTGGGTCTCTTCTGGTTCCATATGAATTTTAAGATTATTTTCTCTACTTCTGTAAGGACACTATTGGTATTTTGATTAGGGTTGCATTAAATCTGTGTATCAGTTTTGGAGGTATGGCCACCTTGAAAATATTGGTTCTGCCTATCAAGGAATAGGGGATACCTATCCAATGTCTGATATCCTCTTCAATCTCCTCTTTTGGAGTATTGTAGTTTCCATTGTAGAGGTCTTCATTAGTTAATTAATTCCTAAGTATTTAATTTTTCTTGATGCTTGTCTTTGTGACTTTTCTCACTGCTGAGACAAAATACCCAACAACCGCAAGTTAAGAGAGGAAAAATTTATTTGGCTCACAGTTTGTAGAGCTTTCAGTCCATATTTGGTTGGCTCCAAGGCAGGTTGGCATGATAGAGGGACATCTCAGAGGAGAAACAGTTCATGGCAGGCAGAAGACAGCAAAAGCAAACAAGAGACAATGACAGCTCTTTCCACCCCTTGTATCTTATCCAGGCTACTTAGCGTGGGTAGCACTCACACCCTTAATCCTAATGCCCTTGATCTTAGCATTGTACCATGAATCAATCTCAGAGTCACACACTCTAGATCCAGCCACCTCTGAAAAATCTCCACCTATGACTGCATGAGAATTTCAGGGGACATCTCAACATAAGCCATAACAATGGCATTGTTGTACTAATTTCTTACTTGGGAAGTTCATTACTGATTTACAGGAATGCTATGATTTATGTGTGTTAATTTCATACCTTCACTTCTTTCTCATAGTCATTAGGAAACAGGATCATATTCACCAACTACAGGAATCAGAACTTCTGCAGAAAACCCACTGTGAACAGCATCCTTCAGGCCTGTTTCAACAGGTGGTGGGAAGTCTACAATCTGCTGAGAGGCCCTCACCTTGAGGTCAATGACTAGGGCTAGGACAATACTTTGTTTTGTCCTTTGGCACTTTACTTGAGTGAAATCTGCCTTCTTCACCTGAAGTTGAAGCTGTAGAAGTTTGAAGTTTTTGGACCAGCCTTCTGTTCTGAGTCACTTGTTTCTAGTTTCAAGCACCATATAGGGACATCTTTTTAGTTTAATGCCACCCACTGGGCTGACTCTGACCATGGGCCATGGCAGCCTGTCACCCTTGGTGGGTCCTCTAGAAGGCTGCAGCCAGTGATGGCACACACACTCTGCCAAATCTGCAGGGCACTCCAAGGCATAGCTACATTGGCATTTACGTTTGTCCACCTGGGTAGGAGCTTCTTTTTATGAAACTATATCTATCAGACAATATGTGTTTAAATCCTTCATGAAAATGGATTAAGAGCTGGGCGTGTTGGCACACACCTTAATCCCAGCACTTGGGAGGCCAAGGCAGCAGGATTTTTGAGTTCGAGGCCAGCCTCGGCTACAAAATGAGCTGAAGACCAGCCTGGACTGCATAGCGAGAACCTGTCTCAAAAAGACAAAAAAGAAAGAAAGAGAGAGAGGGAGAGAAAGAAAGAAAGCAAAAAGAAAGAAAATGGATTAAATAGAATATAAAGTTGCTGGAGCTATATTTAAGAGATTATTTAATAAATAACACAAACAAGTAAAATGCAGAGCTGTAGCTAGAGCATTAGATCTCTTTGCTTACAAGGAAATAGAATTTTCTAGAAAGCCAAAAATGTTGGGCCTGCTTCAGCATTTTTTGCAGTATGATAACAGCCTTTGACTTAACATTTTTTGCCCTGCACCTTGTCATTTTGGAATTCATAAGGGCAATAAAAGAAGTAAGTGCATAGAGAAGGTTTTCTCAAACAATAACAACTTTATTCATTGGATTTACTTTTAAATTCTCTGCGAATAAATGAAATCTTCAAAGTCCCAAAGAAAACAAAGAAGTTATGAGCACAGAAGTACCTGTCAGGCTATAACTGCTTCCCACCTGCTAGAAGAAGCAAGAGGAGGGGCTGGGGATTTAGCTCAGCGGCACAGCGCCTGCCTGGCAGGCGCAAGGTTGTGAGTTCGATTCCCGGTACCGGAGGAAAAAAAAAAAAAAAGAAAAAGCAAGAGGAAAATAGTTAAAAGAATGAAATAGTGACATTGGCAGCTTTTAGGAAAACTCAGCCACAGTGCAGAAAACTCTGAGAGTCTGCTAAAATCAAGTGACTTTTCATCAAACATCAACCGACCAGTCAATAGCAACCAGTCAGCAGCAACCACTGGATGCTCTTCTACCCAGAGTCTGTGTAATGTGTTTTTGCCACACTACCTGGTCACACTTACCATGGCTGACCCTTAAGCCAGAACTTCATCTGGTTCCTCGTGCTTCACACTTTTATCAGTCTTCTGTCACCCAGAATGTCAGGTAGTTCTTCTTTTCCCTTTTCCTCTGACTAGAACCCCCACCACCCACCATCACAACCCCTAATCATTTTAACTTGGCATTTTGAAGATAGTGGCAACAAAATCTCCATTTAATTTTTTTTTTTTTTTTTTTTTTTTTTTTTTTTTTTTTTTTTTTTTTTTTTTTTTTTTTTGGTACCAGGAATTGAATCCATGACCTCATGCTTGCCAGGCAGGCGCTGTGTTGCTAAACTATATCCCTGGCCCAAAATCTCCATTTAAGAGAAAAAAAAAAAAAAAAAGCTCCTCCATTTCCTCTGGAGTAAAAACCGTATCTTCTTCTTTTACTCTTTAAAATAAAAAAAAAATAAAAAATAAAAAATAAAAACCGTATCTTTCCTGTTGTGGGTAGAACCTGTTCCCTTAAAAGGTATACTAAAATTCAAACCGTCAATATCTAGAACATGGTCTTATTTGGGAAAAAAAGGGCATTACAGATGCAGTTAGTTAAGGTGAGATCATACTGAAGAAGCACTGGTCTCTACGCCAATCTGACTGGTATCTTTATCAGAAGATGAGCATACGGCAGTAAAGATAAAAGGGAAAGACAGAAATCAGAGCAATGCATTTACTCCAAGGAACACTAAAGATCACCAACAGACCACCAGAGGTTGGGAGATGACAACCTAGACATTTCTGGTTTCTGGCCTCTGGAGTTGTGTAACAAGAAATTTCTGTGTTTTAATTGAGCCGCCTAATTTAAGAGACTTTGTTTCAGCGGCCCTAAGATCCTGCCCCCTCACAGCCCTCATTTGGGGAATTACCACATCATCTCCACCCTCCACATTTCTTAGACTTAGACGTGAACATCAGTCCTCTTCACTGCCCAAGAGAGCTTCTAAAATGCACACCTCCACTTTCCCATAGTCCTTTGCTCCATTAAGGCTTATGTAAGCTCACCATGGTCCCTCGACTTCATTCTTGTCTGTCATTACCTGGTTACCTCAGGTGACCTCATGATGATCAAACCTAAACTCTTTGCTTCTCCCCTGTTAGATTCTCCATCACTGCATTCCAAACATGACAGACATTTGTTCCTTCATTTCCTGGACAATGTCATCACCATCCACCACATCATCCAAAAAACTGAAAGTTGATCTTAACTCCTTCCAAATCCATCCAAATACCAATAAGTGCCAGTTTTACCTCCCAAGCGTTCTTGACCCCATGGCTCATCCCCATTCTGCAACCTTATCTTTCAATCAGTTTAAATCGTCTCTTAAAGAATTAGTTCAGCAACTTCTTCCGTGAAACACCTGCTTTCAGGACAAAGCAGTGTAACACATCCTTCGCAATGCATCTGAAATAATCCTAAGTACTTCTTTCACCTACTTTAGAATAAAATAATATTAAAATCTTCATGCTCCCAACGTTCTACTATAGAGATTCTCAATGTGTATGGGGTTCGGGGGTATCTATGTCCCCTAAAATTATCTGTTAAATTTGAGCAAGTGTTTATTTTTCTGCAAAGAAGCTCCATGGCTTTCATTAGTTTTCCAAAGGATTAATATTGTAATTCTGAACCACTTGTACTTTCCCATGCTTTTTTTTGTGCATATAACATTTTCTCTACTGAGATTTTTTTCATAAATTCACTGTATTAAACGTCTACCATGAACCAGACCACGCACTCGGTGCTACCTTGTGTTGGATGCTCAGAATTCCACAGAGAATAAGCCAACACAGCTTTTCTTGTGCACTTTGCCAGCTCAGAGCCCATCTTTTCCAGAAGTGAAAGCCAAGTTATGCACTTCCTTTTGACCTTTTGACACCTACTCACTGCTTCTGTCATTTTATAGTAAAAATATCTGCTCATGTGTCTTCTTTCTTAGTACTCACAACACGTGGGTTCAAGGTAACTTACACTCCCAGGGCTTAATGTAGCTCCTGTAGAAAAAGTGTTCAATAAATATTTATTGGACCAAAAAGGGAAGAAGTTCAAGATTGATATTTCCCCCCTATGAAATGGAAACCACTGATCCAATCCCTACTGAGTTCATGAGACTATTTACAAAAGTCCCAACAGGATAAAAACTACTATAAGACTCTATTCAGAATCAAGAGGAATTTCATAGTTAATTTGTTTTAACACAGATCCCTGAGACCTGAATCAACAGCAAAAGTCTTAAGGCTGATGGCACTGCTGACAAATGGGAACAGCTGCGAGATAAGCTCTATGCTTGGGACGTGGCATTCAGAAAGGGCTTATTTCGTGATGCACAGATAAGAATGCAGTCTGGGGCTCTGGGAAATGCTCTACGGGACAAGACCTCTGAGGCAGGGCTTCTGCTTTCTCTTACTCTCTCCTGCTTCAGAGCCTCATCTTCCGCAGCAGGTAAGCACACTGTTTAAAACATCCATCAAGGTGATTTTCATTTTGGCATTTCCTTATTCTCTGTTTCTCCCCAGTGAAAATTATGCATCGCCTCGGGGGAAAAAGAGAATTGTCATGCCTTGGAATACGCAGAAACTCAGAGCTCAGATTTTTACTTTCAAAATGGGCTTGTGAAATAGGTCAGTAGTAATAGCAGGGAGAACAAGAAGCAATTTGCCAATTGGCTTTTGAAAGGAGAGAGAAGAGAGAGACAGACAGACAGAGGGACGGAGACAGAGACAGAGAGAATGTGTTGAAAGTCAAAAGGCAAACTCTAAGGGGAATAGGACATCATATGTGTCCATTTAAGAAAATGAGGAGCAGCCGGGCATGGTAGCGCACACCTATAATCCCAGCACTCGGGAGACTGAGG
>NW_004955414.1:26480267-26493657 GCF_000276665.1 Chinchilla lanigera | reverse complement strand
AAAAAAAAAAAAAAAAAGAAAAGAAAAGAAGGAACATATCAAATTATTAAATAAATCTTATCAATCCTTTAAAATTCATTTCTAGTTTACAGAAATACATGCCAGGAATATAGCTCAGTGGTACACGCACCTGCTTGGCAAGTGCAAGGTCCTGAGTTTGATTCCCAGTCCTATAAACTAAAACAAAAACAAATCTACAGAAATACAAAGGCTAAAACAAAGGTGAGCATTCTGCACTCACTGGCCTAATTCCTCAGATGTAACAAAATGGGACTGTTTTAGAATAAATTATATTTTTAAAATGACTAAATATAATGCATGAACTGTGATTGAACCCTGATTCTCAAAAATCAATTTAAAAATTCATATTGGGGAAATTTGAATACAAACTTAAATTAGATGATACTAACAAATGACTATTTTCTTCAGTGTGAAAGCTGTATTATCATTATTTAGGCAAATGTTCTTATTCCCAGGAGATACATGCTGAATACTGAAGTGGTTAGGTGTAAAAAACCTAGTGTAATTTGGAGTGCTTCATATAGATTTTCTGCCAAAGTAACTACAACAAAACGTTAGCAATTGTTTAATCAAGATTAAGTGAATACAAGAATCATGGTTATGTTGTTTATATTTTTCCATATGCTTGAAGATTTCTGTAAAAAAAAAATAATAACAAAACAGTTGAAAAACAGCTTTAAAAACAACAGATGAAGGTCTACACCGACCCCAAGAGTGAATACTGGAATTGTCATGGTGAGAGTGCGGTGGTGTGAGAAAAAGTCCGCACAGGCTTCAGGCCTTCAGTGGCTGCGTGACAATGAGAGTCAGCTCAAAGAGATGCTCCGCCTGCGCCAGGTGAACCTGTCGGGAGGCAGCACCCAGGGACCACAGGGAACCCTACCAATGCCCAGAATCAGCCTACATTTGATGCCTGTGTTGATGAGTTGCTTTACTCATACCTATTGTCCTAGAGCAAGGGCATCTCACCAACAGCCATCCATGATCCAACAGAACTAATGCCAATCCATAGTTCAAGATCATTTTACCCTAGGAGATTCACCCTATTAGGAAAACCTAGTTTTCATCAGCTCAGAACACTCACCAATCCCATAGGAAAGATTGGGCCAAGCATGATGGAGCATGCCTATAATCTCAGCACTCGGGAGGCTCAGGCAGGAGGAGTGCTATGAGTTCAAGGCCAACCTGGGCTCCATAGCAAGACCTTGTTTCACAAACAACAAGGGGTGGGGGCGTGGTTCAGAGTGAAGGCCCTGGGCTCTGTCCCCAGGACCACACATGAAGGATGGGGACCTGATTAGTCCTCCTGTCCTCCAGTGCCTGGGCTAAATGGAACCATTTAGGTATTTCTCCTACAGTCAGGACTCACTAAAACCTACCAAGGTGACATAGAGAAACATTCAAACACCTTCCTAAAGGAAGCTGGCATAGAAATGGCCTGAAAAAACATGTCACTTCTCACCAAACACCCTTCAGTTCCCACAAATCTGGGATGACAGTAAATGAACCATGAGAGGAAGTAGAAACCACAGATACCATGGTCACTCGGAGGGGAAAATTGACAAGACAAGCCTCCGTGCAGAAAAGCTGCATTCCCAAGGTCTCAAGGCTCCTTTGCTTCCTGTTTTCTCAATATCTTTCTGTTCTCTGAAAATGTGACTAAATCCAGAAAACAAACTGTTAAGAATATTTCATCTATCCTCAGAGTCCTCCATGAGTATCATAATGTAGCCAAAAGATGTGTATAATTCCTACAGCAGGGATTTTATAATTCTGCTTGGAAAAAAAAAAATTTTAATTAAATGAGATTAATGAGTTGGAAATAGAATATACCACTTAATTATGTTAGTAACAATTCAGACATACATAAGCCAAAGGGTGGTGGCAATCAACAGCCAGTAGATACAGTAATGCTGTGTGCATGTGAACGTTGGAATCTCATTGGCCTGGTGCCCCAGCCAGCCAGTCAGTCCAGAATTACAGTCTCCCACGAAGTTCTCCCAAGAGCCTCTGGAAGTCCCTGAAGGGGACTTACATGCAAAGATGAATCAGCATGCCCTTCCCAGCTGGCCCGTAGCTCTGCATACTAGAGCTGCTAACACACCCTCCACCAGGCCTGAGAGTTGGGGCTCCTTTATACTGTCATGGAGCCTTCAGAACAAACCCCAGCCTCTATGCTGTGTCTGCTGAGCTGATTAGAGACTCTTTCTACAACACAACCACCAGCCCCTGATGCTCACCACTACCAAGCCCCAATCCCTCCCAAGGGGAAGAGGGGAATGGTACCCTTTGTCCTTCGCAGGTTTGCTTTGGACCCCAAAGCATTACAGGGTCTACTTGAGCATGTCATCTAGCTATGGCACCTGCCCCCCACCAAGGGTGCCCAGGGACCTTGGCAATGCA
The DNA here is from genome assembly GCF_000276665.1 of Chinchilla lanigera. Lineage (NCBI taxonomy): Eukaryota > Metazoa > Chordata > Mammalia > Rodentia > Chinchillidae > Chinchilla > Chinchilla lanigera. The sequence continues at coordinate 26,491,233 of NW_004955414.1, read as the reverse complement.
CCTCTCTGGTGACCTGGCCTACTGCTGTCTCTGGCTCACCCTGCCAGCTAATTGAACCTTCAGTGACTTCTTCCTGAAGAAGCCGGACTGCTTTCCTGAAACATGGCTGCAGTCGGAACCCCAAGAGGATCAGCGAGACAGCACATGCCTGACCCCATTTCCAAGTGTGGTTTAAGCATTCTTCACAGTTCATTGGCTCCCGGGTAAGTCATCAGATGGAAATACTCAGGTGGGAGGAAGGGTGTTACCCAGCTCCACATCTCACAAGTTCACGTCTCACTCAGCCCCTGCCCAGATGCAATCTAAGATATAGATACATAATGTATTTTATTTCTTATTCAAGAAGGGAACTTCAAAATTGTAAACAGTACCCACATTAAAAAGGAAGTGTGTAAACCACTCAGTTCCCCGCCCCATTTACAATAGTTGCAGGGATAAAATGTTGTTTCTCTCTCCTACTTGAATTTCTAAGGACATTGCCGCTCAACTCTCTACGCAGACATGGATGATTCTTGAAGACGCTGCACTAAGTGAAATAAGCCAGTCACAAAAGGGCAAATACTAGGCTGGGGATGTAGCTCAGCAGCACAAGAGCCTGCTTGGCAAGCACAAGGTCCTGAGTTTGATTCCCCATATCAAAAAATAGGACAAATACTGTACCACTCCAAATAGATGAGGTACCCCGGAATGGTCCAACTCAGGTTGCCAGAGGCAAGGGAAGGGGGAGAATGGGAGGTGTTGCCTAATGGGTAGAGAGTTTCAGTTTTACAAAATAAAAAAGCTTTGGAGATGGATGGTGGTGATGGTTGTACTTTAGGCCCCCACATACCTAACCGTGCTTAACATGGTACATTTTGTTGTGTATGTTTTACTACAATAATAAACAAATAATAAATGTATGACCTCTTCAGGGAGTGGGAAGGAGATGGAACAGTAGCAGCAGAAGCAGAAGAGAGGTGAATAGAGGTAAGGGATTAATCCAGACTTGGAAAGCCAGATAGGGATTTGCCTGGGCTCCCATAAAAGCACCATCCACAGACAAGGCTAAGCAGAACGTGAAGAAGGCTGAAGGAAAAGAGAAACAGACTTTGTTTTCCTGGCGTGGTGCAGAGTGATAACTATTCCTCCTAGGAATTCAGCATATTACTTTTGAAAACACTTCCACAAGTGACCTAACTTTCCGAGTTAGGTCAGTGTGGGAGGTGACGGTCAGGAGTCAGGCCCTGGGACCACAGACAGCAGTGGCTGCCCCTGCCCAAGGGAGCCCCACGGCCCCTGTATTCACCAGTGAGAAGCCTCCAGAAGGGACCTGACTAACCTACAGGTATGAACTAGAAAGAGCCGAGACGGTACCTATTTCTCTTAACTCCCAGAGCCCATTCCACAGCCCAAGATGACTTAAATCAGAATGAAACGGAAAAAAATAATTCCCTACCACGTCCAAGAATGAAAGGATCCCTACGGTAGGTGAGCACTGCAAAGACAAAAGGATATAATTTGGGGGTATATTTTAAACTTTACAGCATCCTCCCACCTCTGCCTCTGACTAAAAAAGTGAATAAAAACAGAATGTGGGGTGAGAAGTCATCTGACTCACCCATGAGGTGGTAGAGAAGAATCCATAAGCAAAACACCCTGCATTTACTTCAAATACTTGTCTCACTCTGCCGGGCTTGGCTGCCCGCCCTCTGTGTACGCTCCAGGGGCCCTCCTTTGGGGATGTGGCCAGAGCCCTATTTTAGGACAGAAGCAGCCCAGGTCATGTGGCTGGTAAGCTAGAATTTAAAAGGACATACACAAAGACCACATAAGCCATCGGGCCACCATGGTAGGCTGGAGGTTAAGTGGGGGCTAAGCGTGCTCTGGGCCTCTCTGACACAGCGCAGTCTTTGCATGGTCCCTATGTCCTGAGATGTTCCAGGAAAAAAACAGCGACGTTGCCTTGCAAGAGAAAGCACGTGGCCCCAGAGGTGAACCAGGGACATCCTCTGAGGTGCCAAGAAGGTGCTGGAGCAGCCAAGCTCACACTGACAGACAGGTCTGTGTGTGCTGGAGAAACCCGTTCCGCAGCTAGGATTCCTTGCCCACAAGGGAAGTGAGCTAATGATCAAGGCGTTTCACCTTCTGCCTGCATGCGTCATAAAATCAACTTGTCGAGCCTGGCTCAGGGAATACATTTGCTCACCCAAATGTGGTTCCGTGGGGCTGTGTGGCCTTTCACAGAGGGTGAGCTCCCAGGTTTTCTCTGTGCCAGGAACAGGGCCAGTGGCCTGAGCCTGACAGCCGATCTGAGCTGCGGTCAAATCCGCTGACAGGCAGCCCAGTGCTGTGGCATCTGCTCCACATCTGGGACGGGTGATTCACCAACCACTCTCTCCCCGATCCCTACTTTCCCATGCAGGCCTACGCATGCACGGCCCACAGAGCCAAGGCCCCGGTGCCCAGACTTGTCCCTCCACCCAAGCAGCGCTTGTCCTTATCTCCAACACAGCCATCCCCTCCCTGGTAGTTTCAGTCTGATCCACCAGCTGCAGGTTCAGAAGAAAACCTGTCTAGACCTTCTCAGACCTCAGACCCAGCCTGAACTATTGTCAGAGGCTTCCGGGCTGGGTTGGATTCAAGGTCTCCTGGATACTGAGGCTTGCTCTGGCCCTTTAAATTAGCAGGCCTCCACTCCCACTATGCCCAGCTGCCCCACCAGGGTGAGCCACAAGCAGCACATGTTCTAGCCAGTCCTGTTTACCCTGGACCTACTATTTTTGTGCTCACCTCCCTGGTTCTCAGATTCTTGGCTCTGCAACCCAGCTGCCACGGCTACTTCTGGCCCTTTACTTGGTGAACCTTGGACTTTCCTTTTTAGACCACAGCCTCTCACATGTTTCTGACTCAACTGGTTCCAGCAGTGCCAACTTTCCTCTCGATCTCAGGTGAGGACTCCATGGTTTAGCCCTATCTCTGGGCGCCTGCTCAGCCTACAAGAGGCAATAAAGGAAGGATTTGTTCCTGTGGTCACTGCCTGGCTTCTGACCTTCAATCTTACCCCTTAGTTCCAGCACTGGGGCTTTCCTGGCCATGGCCCCAGATGCTGGCTCCTTATGGACACTGCTCCCTGGAAACTTTCACCTGGGGCAGCTATAGCCTGGGCTCAGCTTCCGGTTTCAAATTGACTTTGCCCGGATTACCCCAAACCCATTCCCCACATTCTCCCTTGGAGAGCAGAGCCAGCTGGGGAGGCCCAAAGGCTTCTCAGAGCTGTGGAGATAGATCAAAGGGCAAAGGGCAGTGCAGCCTCGAGCAGAGCCCCGGGGACAGAGGTGGGGGACGGTGACACACCTCTGTGAACTTTCCTGTCTGGAGATGCAGTGACTGTTTATGAGGAGAAGCCTAGTGAAGCAGCAGAAGTCAAGGCCCTTGACTGTCTGAATTGGGAAAGTGGGGGATATGTTCCAGGTGACATCTCAGGCCACCTCCCAGTTCCTGACCCCTGGAAGCTAGGAGGGGTCAAGGAGCAGAAGGAACCCTTGGGCTCCTATGACTCAGACCCTTTTTCTTGTCTGCCAGCCAGACTTGTGTGACTTCAGCAACCTGTGTGTCATGGATGCACCACTTCTACTCCTCCACCAACAAACAAATGAGTCCGGAACTAAGGTTGGCCACTTCCGGTGTCCGCATTCTCTCCAGTCCAGAAGATGCAGAAACAAGGGCCTGCTCCCTTCCTCTGCCTCTCCACCTCTCACCACCTTCTTCCTGAGGGCCCAGGACTCAAAGGTTATTTCCCCTAAAAGCTAAGCAGGCCACTTGGATTTCTTTTCCAGAAGCTTCAAAGATGGAGAGCTCTGTGCTTAATGGGAATCTCCTGTGGTAGGAAGGTGAGGAGCAAGGCTGTGGTACCTGACCCCCAGGGGGGATTCCAGCTCTGCCTCTTGTTGGTGGGGTGACCCTGGACAAGGGGCTTAACTTTTCTATGCATGCTTCCTCATCTCTACAATTGAGGCAGTAATGATCCCCACCTCCTGCGTTGTTGTAAGGATTATATGCATTAATTCACGTAAGAATAATGCCTAGTATGTACTGTGTGACAATGCTACCAGCTCTTATTTATTATTTACTCTGTAAGAGGCCTTATTCTAAATATCTTACATCCAATAATTCATTTTTCCAAAGCAAAGTGAAACAAAGACAGAGTGACCATTCCATAATTCTATTTTAAAGTATTGTTAATGCTTATTGTAAATAGGGGCAAGAGGGTAATTCCTTCATTCTAATAATTTTTTTTTTTTTTTTGTCTTTTTGAGACAGGGTCTTGCTATGCAGTTCAGGCTGGCCTTGAGCTCACTTTGTAGCCCAGGCTGGTCTCGAATTCGCAAGGTTCTTCCTGCCTCAGCCTCACGAGTGCTGGAGCACACCATCACACTACAGCTGCACACCATCACACCCAGCCTCCTCATTCTCATTTAAATCATTATTAATATTTATAGTATAAGCCCCATCAATAAAAGTTGAGATGCATTATCAAAATCTATCATAATTTCTGCTACTCTAAAAAATCCTGGCCTTAAGTTTTATGCATGATTTTCATACCTGGTCAAACAATAAACTAAATTGAAATAGATTAGCAAATTTCCCCACCAGAAAACATTAATGTGGTGTGTAAAGATCATAAAAATAGAACACCAAGAGGATAGAAACTGATGACGCCTGTTATAGGGACATACACCTATGTCATAGTATGTAATAATATAGACACAGTTCTGTATCTTTTGACTTACCATTAAATCATGAATGGTTTCCATGTGGTTGTACAATGTAGTCTTTGAAATCATTCTTTCAGTGCCCACAGAATAACCCCTTTAGATGAATTACCATAATGGAACTGACCTCATTATGGGATAGTGGTAGGTTTTTATTGTCATGAAGGATTCTATAGTAAACATCTTAGCACAAGTGACTTTTTCTTTCTTCTACATTATTTCTTAGGCTAATTTTCAGAGGTGGAGTTACCAGGTCAAAGAGGCAAATTAAAGCTTTTTACAGCTGTCATTGCTTCCATCATTTCCTGCATTCCTCAGATGCAATTACTAGACAGTCTCTTCAAGGGACTAAACACACCTGGGAAAAACAGGAAGCAGAGGGGCTGGGGATTTAGCTCAGCGGCAAAGCACCTGCCTGGCAAGCGCAAGGTCGTGAGTTCGGTTCCCGGTACCGGAGAAAAACCAAAAAAAAAAAAAAAAACAGGAAGCAGAAAGGGGCTAACACTTGCTATTATATCAGGCATCATACAGGCTTTAAGTTGAAACGCCAATGTGCTACTGATCAAACTTGCCCAGATTTGCATCATTGTTCTTATTCTGGCCATTTAGGAAGATATTCACCAAGCACCACTCTAGAAGCTTCATTCACTCAATCTTGTTTCTTCCTCAGAACTACAATCTGAAAAAGGTATTATCATCTCCATTTTATAAAAGAAGATGCAGATGCTCAAAGAGAATAAGCCAAGATCCCATACATCATGAATGAGAGGATCCGGACTGAACACCCCATCCAAGTTCAAGCATATTCTTTTTCTGCTCTGCTACATGGGCCCCATTTCTCACTCTTACAGGGGCAGATTGGGATTTTCACTCTCTGCTCTGGACAAATACAGAGGATCCTGGAGATATGGGTTGGAGGGAAGGTCAATCTGCAGGGTTTCTCTGACAAGGACTGATCACTCCTGGCCCTCAGGCTACAGCGTGTTTCTCCTTTCTTTCTTGCTAGAAAGCATAGTGTTCAAGGTGATTTTGTTTTGTACCTGTAAAATAGAGGACTGGCCGCCTATCAAAGATACTGACCAAGGACTCATTCATGGTCCTTTCAAGCTAAGTATCTTTTAGAGCAGTTGTGATTCAACCTGAGCATATGGAATGGTGCCATCCTTATGTTAGAGCAGTTCTCCCATGGAATTATATTTTCTGGTCTAACATTTACCAACTTTTTGAATATTTCACTATCTCAATTAAGTCATCTAATTCAGTCTATATTAAATCTAGCCCTTTGCCCTACTTCAAGGGACCTGCATTATTTTCTCTGCATGTTTTGAAATGCTATCTCTCAAACACTCTGAATTCTGAAAATTCCTGATGTTGTCCAATGATGCCTCTGGGCCATTCACATCCTGATCTCCTAGGATTGCACAGGAACCAGACGGAAGTGAGACTCTAGCTGGAGAGGCTTATGGAAAGAAAGAAGTTGGCATCTACTCAGACCAAGGAAACTGGGTTTGGTGAAATGTTTGGAGCCACTGCTGGCTGTAGCAGGAGATGATCTTGATGACTCCATGTACTGAGTTCTGCAGTGTGTAGAACTAGGCTAAGTGGTCATTTGTCAGGCATCTTTCCGATGCAACTGATAGAAATCTCACTAGCTAGAGGAGAGGAGGAATTATTGGTCCCAGCCCAAAATTCCAGAGATAGTTTTCAACTTTCCCTGGATCCAAGTGTTTATATGATATCACCAGGAAACTGTGCCCATCTCTTTGATTTGCTTCCTCTCTCCAGAGAGGTAATGAGATGGCTACCAGTAACTGTAGCTTATTTTCCACAGAAACTCCAGTGAAGAATTTCCTAATTGTCCCATCAAAAGTCCTAGAAACTCCAGTGAAGAATTCCCTAGTTGTCCCATCAGAAGTCCTAGAAATTCCAGTGAAGAATTCCCTAGTTGTCCCATCAAAAGTCTTTGTTTTATACACACACACTCTCCAAGAGGAGGCTCCCTGCAAATAGAGGACTGGCCACTAATCAAAGATGCTGACCAAGGACTCATTCATTGCCCTTTGAAGCTAAGTATCTTTTAGAACAGGACAGCCTCTCTGTTGTCCCGAATAGGTTTATGTAGAGAACATCTCTAGCCTGACCTCCAAATCCACACCACTCTTTTCTCTACAGCTGAGAGATTGATCCGCATGGACACACACGGGTCCTTTTCCCCTAAGCTCTCTTTTTCTGCGGGGGAGTACTGTCAATAGGAAGAACAACGCGAGACTGGAGGAAGGGGGCAGAATGAAGCTAGGAAGTTCTTTTCCCCCACCAATCCCTTTTGCCTGCAGATCCACCCCTCCTCCAGTAATGGCTTGCAAATCTTGCCTCTACACAGAGGGATGGAATCAATGCCTCTACCATGAGTGGTCCATAAAAATCTACCTTTATGGTTTTCTATACTCGTCAACACCTCTGTGGAAGGGTTATTTGGTAATCCAGTTTGGAAGTATCGTCTGTTTCCGGAATCTTGACTGATACATCTAACATATCCAACCCTTAATCAAATCCATGTTTTTCATTGGGCAGACCTGAGTTACACTCCTGCTCCTAGAACAAAGGTCTGAAATCAGCTCCATCTAAGCCACAAGTACTGAGAGTGGAGGAGGGATAGTGTCCCAAAGGAATGGACAAAAACAATTTACTATTACTACATTTAGCAAAATAGTTAAGAAAGAATTCTTCAGCCAGGCGTGGTGGTGCACACCCGTAATCCCAGCACTAGGGAGGCTGAGGCAGGAAGATTGTTGTGAGTTCAAGCTAAATCGTGGAAGCAACCCAAATGTCCATCCACTGAGGAATGGATAAAAATGTTATGGTATTTTTATATAATGGAATATCACTCAACTATAAAGAAAGATAAACTCAAGGCTTTTATAGGTAAATAGTCACAACTAGAGACCATACTCATAAGTGAAATAAATCAGACCCACATGTGTAAATGTATTGTCTCACTAGTGTAAGAACCTGAAAGACTGAATAAAATTAAGAGATATATTAGACACTGTGAAATGAAAGGAAAATGCTCAAAAGTAAAGAATAACTGGGATGAGGGAAAACAGAAAAGAAAGAAGGGGAAAATTATGTTGGTATGAATATACAGGATAGCTAACATAGTAGTACTACTGACTTCTATTGCTTTACTAAAAGGAAAAGTTAATGATTACTTACTTGACAAATCTTACGTGTCTATATTTGTTTTCCTGAGTAACCACTTTGAGGAAATCAATATGTAATACAACAACCATTGTTAATTTCTTATCACCTTGTCTGAATTTCAGTATTGCTTGTATTGTTCTTGTTATTTGGTAAATGTATGTGTGTTTGTTAATATGCTTTCATTCTTTTATTTTTTTTTAAATAAAAAAAGTAAAGAGCAACTGGGATGAGGGAAAAGACAAAAGAAAGAAGGGGAAATTATGTTTATATGTATATACAGGACAGCTAACATAGATGTACTACTGACCTCTATCACTTTATTGAAAGGAACAGTTGGGCCAGGGATATAGCTCAGCGGCACAAGCACTTGCCTGGCAAGCCTGAGGTCATGAGTTGGATTTTCGTTACCAAAAAAATAAAAAGAAAGTGAAAGAAGGTTAATGATTAGTTCTTTGATCAATCTTATATGTCTATGTTTGTTTGCCTGAGTAACCACTTTGAAGAAATCAATATGTAATACAACAACTATTTTTAATTTCCTATCACCTCATCTGAATTTCAGTTTTGCTTGTATTGCTCTTGTGTTATTTTGCAAATGTATGTGTGTTTGTTAATATGTTTTCATTCTTTTATTTCTTTAAATTTAAAAAAATGTATAATAAAAAAAAAAACAGCCTGGGCTACAAAGTGAATTCAAGGCCAGCCTGAACTGCATTACCAGACCTTGTCTCAAAAAGACAAAAAAAAAAAAAAAAAAAAAATCTTATCAGTTGTAAGCTACACACACGTTCTTCAGAAGCAACCCCTACATGAAAATAAAGGTAGTTTCATTTTGTAAATGGGATAAAGAGGAGGGACTTAAGGGAGGGTAGGGAAATGGGGAAAAAAAAGAATCAAGTTATATCATGTACAGGTACAAATCTTTTATGATGAATGTGACCATTATGTATATCTAAAATGTACCCCAAAAATCTGATAAAAAAATAAAATAAAATAGTTTCAGAGAGTAACTGCATGCTGGAACAACATCCAGGACGCCTTTCATCCATGTACACTGAAATCAATGCCTCCTAAAGATCTGGCTACTCATTTTCTGAGCTCCAGGCCTGTTGACAACTCTCTTCTGAAACAAATTGAAATTTCTATCATCGATTCACGTTGAAATGTCATAAAGCAGCTTAAGCCTGGGCTAGCTGAGCAATAAGGCAAGCCCTCTTGGCAACTCAAATGAGCTGCCCCTGACAGAAGGACAGGGGACGAGGCATTAAACAGTGCCAAGAATGGACAATTTGGAAGCTGCCTAGTGCCAGGGATGACAAGGCCAAAATCATAACCACTTTGAAAAATATGACATCAGTTGAAGGATAAACATAAAATGAGACAATGGCAACCTCATTGCAGAGCTGTAGAACATTTAGTCTGATACTCCATAAAAACCCTACCACCTAGCAAGGATTTCTTTTTGTATATGATTACCCTTATTATAATGACTGGCTCTACTACAGGTGAGTCCCATTACAGGAAAGCCACAGATCACTACCTTAGTGGATCTCAGCTTTTCTGCCCTTTTTTTTCCATTAACTAGAAGGCTAGTGGTACAGATCATAGTTTCCTCCTCTTCCAACTCCATGTTTTTGTTTTGTTTTGTTTTGTTTATTACTTAAGTTTATTGGTACATTTTAGGTATACATAATTATCACATTCATCATAGGGAATTTGTACCTGTACATGATATAACTTGATTCTTTTTTCCCCAGTCCTCTATCCTCCTATCAACTCTCTTTCCCTCCTTATTTACAAAAGCTTTGTTTCCACTATTTTCTTCTTTTCTCATTTTTTTCTCTTCCCTCCCTTCCTTTCATCCTCCCTGCTCCCTAGGTTCCCTTCCCATTTGAACATTTGCTTCCTATTTCATAATATCTATTACACATTTTGGTCCTCATTTATACTTTCAAGTTCTCACAGCAGAGAAACAATTTAGTATTTACATATGTGTGTCTGGTTTATTTCACTTAAAAGTGAGGACTTAAAGTGCATATATTTAACTAGAAATGTCTCAAGTTTATCCTTCTTTATGATACAGAGTACTCCATTGTATTAAAACAAAAAACACACACATCTTCTTTATCCATTCATGAGTTGGTGGGTATTTGGGTTGTTTCCAAGATTTAGCTATTATAAACTGTGTTGTTACAAACATGGGCGTGCATATATCACTATGGCAAGATGCTTTTAATTCTTTCAGGAAGATACCAAGAAGGGGAATGAAACCTCTAGTCCTAGTATTTTTTTTTTTTGAGAACTCTCCACACTGATTTCCACAGTGGTTGCACCAGTCTACACTCCCATCAACAGTAGAGAAGAATTCTTTGTTCCCCACACCCTCACAAGCATTCATTATTGGTTGATTTTTTGATAATAGCCATTCTTTCTGAGGTAAAATGGAATCTCAGCATTGTTTTAATTTGCATCTCTTGAATGACCAGCGACATTTGACATTTGTTCATATATTTATTTGCTGTTTCCACTTCTGTATCTGAGAAGTGTCTATTCATTTCAGATGCCATTTTGGGGATGGGTCTTTAAATCTGGGGGGTCTGACTGTTGTGAGTTCTTTATATATTCTAGATAGTAGTCCTTTGCCTGAGGAACAGCTGGCAAAAAAATTTTCCTACATTATGAGCTATCTCTTCACTCTTTCGGTAGTTTCTCTTGCTGTACAAAAGCTGTTTAATAAAATGAGATCTCAGTTGTTAATTCTTTGTGATATTACCTGTGCAATTGGGGTTTTGTTCATAACATCTTTGCCAACACCTATGTCTTCAAGAGTTCTACCCATTCTCTCTTGCAACAGATTTAGTGTTTCTGTTTTAATATTTAGATCATTGATCCATTTTGATTTTAGTTTAGAGCTTGGTAAAAAAATATGGGTCTAGTTGTATTTCTTTTTTGTTTTGTTTTGTTTTTTTGGTTTTTTGGTTTTTTCCAGTACTGGGAATCGAACTCATGACCTT